>NC_064772.1:728253-951228 GCF_011397635.1 Epinephelus fuscoguttatus | reverse complement strand
GGTTTGATGTTTGGTCTTTCTATACCTGTAGGTATGCAGAAGTGATGTCACATTATGCAAATTAGATGGGCGAATTTATTCCCATCAGATTCCTCTTCCTTCATTTTGAGGAAGACATGACAAAAACAACACAAAACAAAATAAATCTACTGTGTAAATGTGTTCAAAATGTTTTTTGACTGAGATTTATGAAATCCAATATGGCTGCCTGCTGGTGATGCCACAATATGCAAATTGGATGAGTTAATTTACTCCTATCACAAACTTTGAGTCACGATGAATAGTTTTCTCATTTACAGTATGCCTTTATCTGTCACCACTTTAAAGCCACAGCCTTTTGAAATGTTGAAATGAAAATGGAATATTTTCCTCAATTAACTCTGGCACCTAAAGGGTTAAAATGGAGATGCTGCCCCTGTCATGTCTGAATGTAAGATGTAGACACACGCACAGACATCATGTTTCTGTGAGTTTGTGTGTGACAGCGGTTGCCATGGTAATTAAGTAGGCGCACCTGGCAGAAGAGCAGAGAGAGACAGACACCTCTTTTAGTGGAGATTTAACTCCTCGAACAAGTTCTTCCCATTCCCAAACCGTTGGTCCAATCATGAAAATAATGTGATGATGAGAGAGATAAAGTTATACAGAAGATCTGTTTAGTAGCAGTTGAGGTGGCATGTGTGCATCTTTAAAACTGATAAAATAAACGGTGTAGGAGATGTGTTTTCTTGAGACCACGTTTGAGGCGAAATCTTACTTTGAAAGGTCAAATAGCTCACTTCCTGTTGGAATCAGGTCATGGGTGTCAATGCGTGATTTGTAAGTCAAACACACCAGTTTTGGTTTGATCTTGATACGACATTCCTACGGGCTGTAGTGGCCATTTTAGTGCGTCTAGGTGGCGCCAGAGAGCCCATTTTGGCACTGTAAGGGTTAATAATGTGTATTTGCTGTTTCAAATGAAGTTTCTGCTGCTGTAATCTGTCCTTTAAAGATTGTGAGACAGACAGAGAGAGCTGTGTGTCTGTGTGTGTGTGTGTGTGTGTGTGTGTGTGTGTGTGTGCAGCCGTTGTCATGGCGATTAATGACTTGCCTGCGCCTGTGGCACACACAGACAGCTAAGGAGAGCAGCTCACCAAAGGCTGTTTATAATGGGTTTGAACTCCTCAAACAAGTCCTTCCCATACCCAAACCGTTGGTCCAATCAAGAAAATAAAGTGATTGTGAGAGACAGCCACTTCTCGTGAGCATGCGTGTCGCGTTTTATATTTCTACAGTCAAAAATGTGGTCAGAGGAGCGAGTTTAATATGTGTTGCACCTAAGCTGTTTCCAGAAATTTCTCCTCTGAGTTTACATGGGAGTGAATGAGAAAAAAAATCGGTGCTCCCTTCGCTTTGGAGCCACTCAGCAAAAATGTGTACGTGTGAGAGATTCCATGTCAACATATCTGCGAGCAGGACAAATTTTCCTACGTTTTGTGGTATAAATTGTGTCTGTACAGTGAAAATTGTGGCCATGGCAGCGAGTTAAAGACAAAAGTTTTAGACGATTTTTAGAGCCCTCTCCACTCTAGCTCACAGCATTCCATGCAATACACACCCATTGTAAACTGAGAATTTCTCCACTTTTGCTCATGGTACTTTGAGAGGCACAGATCAAAAACGGTAAAAGATATGAAAAAGATGAAAACATGAGTGAATAGATGAGACCTGTGGCAACATTTGAGAGTTGGAATGGAGTCTGTAGCACAAAGTATGGAGACGCTGTAAATGCTAGAAAAAGCCCGAAGATTGGTCTCTTTCTCCCCCCTGCTGCCATTCATTTCCTATGGGACAGCTTTGGAAGATCGTCAGGACGTTTTTCTGACATCTCACCTTATGGAGGCCACAAAATCCAAACGAAGCGAGTAATGAAAAAGGTACGCACAACTTTTGATTAGAAGGAGTTGATCTGTAATCTGTGCAAGTTTGAAGTCGATGGGATAAACGCTGTATGAGAAGATGATTTTTTTTAGGAAAGGCAGTTTTAAGGCAAAATCTTACTTTGAAAGGGCAAATACGTCACTTCCTGTTGGATTTAGGTCAGGGGTGTCAGCGCGTGATTTTTAGGTCTTGATGAGACGAACACGCCACTTTTGGTTTCATGTTTCTACGACGTTCCTACAGGCCGTGGCGGCCATTTTTGTGTGCCTAGGTGGCGCTAGAGAGCCCATTTTGGCATTTTAGGGGTTAATGTCACCATTTTATAAAATTTTTCACCGGTTCTGATGTGCGTGCCAATTTTGGTGAGTTTTTGACCATGTTTAGGGGTTAAATTCCAGTTCAAAGAGGCGGTGGAAGAAAGAATAAAGAATAAAGAATAATTAAAGCTGCAAGCAGCGTTTGGCGGGACCTCGCACTCGCGCCCATTTCCGCCCCCAGCTTATGTCGACATATTGCCACAAACATCAGAAAATCCTTACAGAGCTGAACGTTTTGATGTTTGAATGCTTTCTGCAGCTCTAGGTATGTACAAGTGATGTCACATTATGCAAATTAGATGAGCGAATTTCTTCCCATCAGATTCCTCTTCCTTTATTTTGAGGAAGAGACGACAAAAACAAGACAAAACAAAATAAATCTACTGTGTAAATGTTGGTCCAAACTGTTGGTCCAATCATGAAAATAATGTGATGATGAGAGAGATAAAGTTATACAGAAGATCTGTTTAGTAGCAGTTGAGGTGGCATGTGTGCATCTTTAAAACTGATAAAATAAACGGTGTAGGAGGAGATGTGTTTTCTTGAGACCACGTTTGAGGCGGAATCTTACTTTGAAAGGTCAAATAGCTCACTTCCTGTTGGAATCAGGTCATGGGTGTCAATGCGTGATTTGTAAGTCAAACACACCAGTTTTGGTTTGATCTTGATACGACATTCCTACGGGCTGTAGTGGCCATTTTAGTGTGTCTAGGTGGCGCTAGAGAGCCCATTTTGGCACTGTAGGGGTTAATAATGTGTATTTGCTGTTTCAAATGAAGTTTCTGCTGCTGTAATCTGTCCTTTAAAGAATGTGAGACACACAGACAGAGAGAGCTGTGTGTCTGTGTGTGCAGCCGTTGTCATGGCGATTAATGACTTGTCAGCACCTGGGGCACACACAGACAGCTAAGGAGAGCAGCTCACCAAAGGCTGTTTATAATGGGTTTTATCTCCTCCTACAAATGCTTCGCATTCACAAAGCGTTGTTCCTAGCAAGAAATTAAATTGATTTTGTGAGACAGCCACTTCTCGTGAACGCACGTGCGCGTTTATATTTCTCAAGTCAAAAATGTGGTCAGGAGCGAGTTTAAAATGTGTTGCACCGAATCTGATTCCAGAACTTTCTCCTCTGAGCTTACAAGGGAGAGAATGAGAAAAAAATGGGCGCTCCCTTCACTTTGGAGCCACTCAGCAAAAATGTGTACATGTGAGAGATTCCATGTCAACATATCTGCGAGCAGGACAAATTTTCCTACGTTTTGTGGTATAAATTGTGTCTGTACAGTGAAAATTGTGGCCATGGCAGCGAGTTAAAGACAAAAGTTTTAGATGATTTTTAGAGCCCTCTCCCCTCTAGCTCACAGCATTCCATGCAATACACACCCATTGTAAACTGAGAATTTCTCCACTTTTGCTCATGGTACTTTGAGAGGCACCGATCAAAAACGATAAAAGATATGAAAAAGATGAAAACATGAGTGAATAGATGAGACCTGTGGCAACATTTGAGAGTTGGAATGGAGTCTGTAGCACAAAGTATGGAGACGCTGTAAATGCTAGAAAAAGCCCGAAGATTGGTCTCTTTCTCCCCCCTGCTGCCATTCATTTCCTATGGGACAGCTTTGGAAGATCGTCAGGACGTTTTTCTGACATCTCACCTTATGGAGGCCACAAAATCCAAACGAAGCGAGTAATGAAAAAGTTACACAACTTTTGATTAGAAGGAGTTGATCTGTAATCTGTGCAAGTTTGAAGTCGATAGGATAAACGCTGTATGAGAAGATGATTTTTTTAGGAAAGGCAGTTTTAAGGCAAAATCTTACTTTGAAAGGGCAAATACGTCACTTCCTGTTGGATTTAGGTCAGGGTTGTCAGCGCGTGATTTTTAGGTCTTGATGAGACGAACACGCCACTTTTGGTTTCATGTTTCTATGACGTTCCTACAGGCCGTGGCGGCCATTTTTGTGTGCCTAGGTGGCGCTAGAGAGCCCATTTTGGCACTTTAGGGGTTAATGTCACCATTTTATAAAATTTTTCACCGGTTCTGATGTGCGTGCCAATTTTGGTGAGTTTTTGAGCATGTTTAGGGGGTCAAATTCCAGTTCAAAGAGGCGGCGGAAGAAAGAAAGAATAATAATAATTAAAGCTGCAAGCAGCGTTTGGCGGGACCTCGCACTCGCGCCCATTTCCGCCCCCAGCTTATGTCGACATATTGCCACAAACATCAGAAAATCCTTACAGAGCTGAACGTTTTGATGTTTGAATGCTTTCTGTAGCTGTAGGTATGTACAAGTGATGTCACATTATGCAAATTAGATGGCGAATTTCTTCCCATCAGATTCCTCTTCCTTTATTTTGAGGAAGAGACGACAAAAACAAGACAAAACAAAATAAATCTACTGTGTAAATGTTGGTCCAAACTGTTGGTCCAATCATGAAAATAATGTGATGATGAGAGAGATAAAGTTATACAGAAGATCTGTTTAGTAGCAGTTGAGGTGGCATGTGTGCATCTTTAAAACTGATAAAATAAACAGTGTAGGAGGAGATGTGTTTTCTTGAGACCACGTTTGAGGCGAAATCTTACTTTGAAAGGTCAAACAGCTCACTTCCTGTTGGAATCAGGTCCTGGGTGTCAATGCGTGATTTGTAAGTCAAACACACCAGTTTTGGTTTGATCTTGATACGACATCCCTACGGGCTGTAGTGGCCATTTTAGTGTGTCTAGGTGGCGCTAGAGAGCCCATTTTGGCACTGTAGGGGTTAATAATGTGTATTTGCTGTTTCAAATGAAGTTTCTGCTGCTGTAATCTGTCCTTTATAGATTGTGAGACACACAGACAGAGAGAGCCGTGTGGTTATGTGTGTGTGTGTGCAGCCATTGTCATGGCGATTAATGACTTGTCAGCACCTGTGGCACACACAGACACCTCAGGAGAGCAGCTCACCAAAGGCTGTTTATAATGGGTTTTAACTCCTCGAACAAATGCTTCGCATGCCCAAACCGTTGGTCCAAGCAAGAAAATAAAGTGATTTTGAGAGACAGCCACTTCTCTGAGCACGCGTGCGCGTTTTATATTTCTCAAGTCAAAAATGTGGTCAGGGAGCGAGTTTAAAATGTGTTGCACCTAAGCTGTTTCCAGAAATTTCTCCTCTGAGTTTACATGGGAGTGAATGAGAAAAATCGCGCTCCTTCGCTTTGGAGCCACTCAGCAAAAATGTGTACGTGTGAGAGATTCCATGTCAACATATCTGCGAGCAGGACAAATTTTCCTACGTTTTGTGGTATAAATTGTGTCTGTACAGTGAAAATTGTGGCCATGGCAGCGAGTTAAAGACAAAAGTTTTAGACGATTTTTAGAGCCCTCCACTCTAGCTCACAGCATTCCATGCAATACACACCCATTGTAAAGTGAGAATTTCTCCACTTTTGCTCATGGTACTTTGAGAGGCACAGATCAAAAACGATAAAAGATATGAAACAGATGAAAACATGAGTGAATAGATGAGACCTGTGGCAACATTTGAGAGTTGGAATGGAGTCTGTAGCACAAAGTATGGAGACGCTGTAAATGCTAGAAAAAGCCCGAAGATTGGTCTCTTTCTCCCCCCTGCTGCCATTCATTTCCTATGGGACAGCTTTGGAAGATCGTCAGGACGTTTTTCTGACATCTCACCTTATGGAGGCCACAAAATCCAAACGCAGCGAGTAATGAAAAAGTTACGCACAACTTTTGATTAGAAGGAGTTGATCTGTAATCTGTGCAAGTTTGAAGTCGATAGGATAAACGCTGTATGAGAAGATGATTTTTTAGGAAAGGCAGTTTTAAGGCAAAATCTTACTTTGAAAGGGCAAATACGTCACTTCCTGTTGGATTTAGGTCAGGGGTGTCAGCGCGTGATTTTTAGGTCTTGATGAGACGAACACGCCACTTTTGGTTTCATGTTTCCACGACGTTCCTACAGGCCGTGGCGGCCATTTTTGTGTGCCTAGGTGGCGCTAGAGAGCCCATTTTGGCACTTTAGGGGTTAATGTCACCATTTTATAAAATTTTTCACCGGTTCTGATGTGCGTGCCAATTTTGGTGAGTTTTTGAGCATGTTTAGGGGGTCAAATTCCAGTTCAAAGAGGCGGCGGAAGAAAGAATAAAGAATAAAGAATAATAATAAACACAGCAAAAACAATAGGGTCCTTGCCTTCGGCGAGGACTGCTCTGTGAGCAGTCCTCTGCCTTAGGGCTCGGTCCCTAATTAAAGCTGCAAGCAGCGTTTGGCGGGACCTCGCACTCGCGCCCATTTCCGCCCCCAGCTTATGTCGTCACTGTGAATTATTTAGAAATATTAAACATATTGCCACAAACATCAGAAAATCCTTACAGAGCTGAACGTTATGATGTTTGAATGCTTTCTGTAGCTGTAGGTATGTACAAGTGATGTCACATTATGCAAATTAGATGGGCAAATTTCTTCCCATCTCGCCCGTTTCGGCCTCCAGCGAATTAATTAGAAAGATCACACATATTGCCACAAAGTGACAAGTGATGTCACAATATGCACATTAGATGAATCAATTTATGCCTAGCAGAGTCCTCTTTATTTTGAGGAACAGACAACAAAAACAGCAAAAAACAAAAGAAATCTACTGCGTAAATATCCTGATTTACTGATATGTATGAAATCCAATATGGGCACTGCCTAGTGACGTAACAACATGCAAATTAGATGAGTTAATTTACTCCCATGACTAACTTTGGGTCATGATGAATAGTTTTCTCATTTACAGTATGCCTTTATCTGTCACCACTTTAAAGCCACAGCCTTTTGAAATGTTGAAATGAAAATGGAATATTTTCCTCAATTAACTCTGGCACCTAAAGGGTTAAAATGGAGATGCTGCCCCTGTCATGTCTGAATGTAAGATGTAGACACACGCACAGACATCATGTTTCTGTGAGTTTGTGTGTGACAGCGGTTGCCATGGTAATTAAGTAGTCGCACCTGGCAGAAGAGCAGAGAGACAGACACCTCTTTTAGTGGAGATTTAACTCCTCGAACAAGTTCTTCCCATTCCCAAACCGTTGGTCCAATCATGAAAAATTAGATGGGCGAATTTATTCCCATCAGATTCCTCTTCCTTCAAGACATGACAAAAACAACACAAAACAAAATAAATCTACTGTGTAAATCTGTTCAAAATGTTCTTTGATTGAGATTTATGAAATCCAATATGGCTGCCTGCTGGTGATGCCACAATATGCAAATTAGATGGTCATGGGTGTCAATGCGTGATTTGTAAGTCAAACACACCAGTTTTGGTTTGATCTTGATACGACATTCCTACGGGCTGTAGTGGCCATTTTAGTGCATCTAGGTGGCGCTAGAGAGCCCATTTTGGCACTGTAGAGGTTAATAATGTGTATTTGCTGTTTCAAATGAAGTTTCTGCTGCTGTAATCTGTCCTTTAAAGATTGTGAGACACACAGAGAGAGCCGTGTGGTTTTGTGTGTGTGTGTGCAGCCGTTGTCATGGCGATTAATGACTTGTCAGCACCTGGGGCACACACAGACAGCTAAGGAGAGCAGCTCACCAAAGGCTGTTTATAATGGGTTTTAACTCCTCGAACAAATGCTTCGCATGCCCAAACCGTTGGTCCAAGCAAGAAAATAAAGTGATTTTGAGAGACAGCCACTTCTCGTGAACGCACGTGCCGCGTTTTATATTTCTCGAGTCAAAAATGTGGTCAGGGGAGCGAGTTTAAAATGTGTTGCACCTAAGCTGTTTCCAGAAATTTCTCCTCTGAGTTTACATGGGAGTGAATGAGAAAAAAATCGGCGCTCCCTTCGCTTTGGAGCCACTCAGCAAAACTGTGTACGTGTGAGAGATTCCATGTCAACATATCTGCGAGCAGGACAAATTTTCCTACGTTTTGTGGTATAAATTGTGTCTGTACAGTGAAAATTGTGGCCATGGCAGCGAGTTAAAGACAAAAGTTTGAGACGATTTTTAGAGCCCTCTCCACTCTAGCTCACAGCATTCCGTGCAATACACACCCATTGTAAACTGAGAATTTCTCCACTTTTGCTCATGGTACTTTGAGAGGCACAGATCAAAAACGGTAAAAGATATGAAAAAGATGAAAACATGAGTGAATAGATGAGACCTGTGGCAACATTTGAGAGTTGGAATGGAGTCTGTAGCACAAAGTATGAAGACGCTGTAAATGCTAGAAAAAGCCCTAAGATTGGTCTCTTTCTCCCCCCTGCTGCCATTCATTTCCTATGGGACAGCTTTCGAAGATCGTCAGGACGTTTTTCTGACATCTCACCTTATGGAGGCCATAAAATCCAAACGAATCGAGTAATGAAAAAGTTACGCACAACTTTTGATTAGAAGGAGCTGATCTGTAATCTGTGCAAGTTTGAAGTCAATAGGATAAACGCTGTATGAGAAGATGATTTTTTTAGGAAAGGCAGTTTTAAGGCAAAATCTTACTTTGAAAGGGCAAATACGTCACTTCCTGTTGGATTTAGGTCAGGGGTGTCAGTGCGTGATTTTTAGGTCTTGATGAGACGAACACGCCACTTTTGGTTTCATGTTTCTACGATGTTCCTACAGGCCGTGGCGGCCATTTTGGTGTGCCTAGGTGGCGCTAGAGAGCCCATTTTGGCACTTTAGGGGTTAATGTCACCATTTTATAAAATTTTTCACCGGTTCTGATGTGCGTGCCAATTTTGGTGAGTTTTTGAGCATGTTTAGGGGGTCAAATTCCAGTTCAAAGAGGCGGCGGAAGAAAGAAATAATAATAAACGCACCAAAAACAATAGGGTCCTCGCCTTCGGCGAGGACTGGTCAGTGAGAATAAACGCGGCAAGAAGTATAGGGGGGGTCCTCGCCTTTGGCGAGGACTACTTTGTCAGTAGTCCACTGGTGTTGGGCCCGGTCACTTATAAACGCACGCAGCAAAAACAAGAGGGTCCTCGCCTTCGGCGAGGACTGCTCCTTGAGCAGTCCTCTGCCTCTAGGCTCGGTCCCTAATTAAAGCTGCAAGCAGCATTTGGCGGGACCTCGCACTCGCGCCCGTTTCCTCCGCAGCTTATGTCGTCAATGTGAATTATTTAGAAATATCAAAAATATTGCCACAAACATCAGAAAATCCTTACAGAGCTGAACGTTTTGATGTTTGAATGCTTTCTGTAGCTGTAGGTATGTATAAGTGATGTCACATTATGCAAATTAGATTGGCGAATTTCTTCCCATCAGATTCCTCTTCCTTTATTTTGAGGAAGAGACGACAAAAAGAACACAAAACAAAATAAATCTACTGTGTAAATGTTGGTCCAAACCGTTGGTCCCATCATGAAAATAATGTGATGATGAGAGAGATAAAGTTATACAGAAGATCTGTTTAGTAGCAGTTGAGCTGGCATGTGTGCATCTTTAAAACTGATAAAATAAACGGTGTAGGAGGAGATGTGTTTTCTTGAGACTACGTTTGAGGCGAAATCTTACTTTGAAAGGTCAAATAGCTCACTTCCTGTTGGAATCAGGTCATGGGTGTCAATGCGTGATTTGTAAGTCAAACACACCAGTTTTGGTTTGATCTTGATACGACATTCCGACGGACTGTAGTGGCCATTTTAGTGCATCTAGGTGGCGCTAGAGAGCCCATTTTGGCACTGTAGAGGTTAATAATGTGTATTTGCTGTTTCAAATGAAGTTTCTGCTGCTGTAATCTGTCCTTTAAAGATTGTGAGACAGACAGAGAGAGCCGTGTGTCTGTGTGTGTGTGTGTGTGTGTGTGTGTGTGTGTGTGTGTGTGTGTGCAGCTGTTGTCATGGCGATTAATGACTTGTCAGCACCTGTGGCACACACAGACAGCTAAGGAGAGCAGCTCACCAAAGGCTGTTTAATATGGGTTTGAACTCCTCAAACAAGTCCTTCCCATACCCAACCGTTGGTCCAATCAAGAAAATAAAGTGATTTTGAGAGACAGCCACTTCTCCTGAACGCACGTGCCGCGTTTTATATTTCTCGAGTCAAAAATGTGGTCAGGGGAGCGAGTTTAAAATGTGTTGCACCTAAGCTGTTTCCAGAAATTTCTCCTCTGAGTTTACATGGGAGTGAATGAGAAAAAAATCGGCGCTCCCTTCGCTTTGGAGCCGCTCAGCAAAAATGTGTACGTGTGACAGATTCCATGTCAACATTTCTGTGAGCAGGACAAGTTTTCCTACGTTTTGTGGTATAAATTGTGTATGTACAGTGAAAATTGTGGCCGTATGAGCGAGTTGAAGAGAAAATTCAAGTATGAGTAGAGGGCTGTGTGTGCGTGTCTGTGTGTGCAGCCGTTGCCATGGCGATTCCTGACTTGCCTGCGCTTGAGGGGCACACAGACAGCTCATGAGAGAGAGGATCAGCAAAGGCTGTTTTTAATGGGTTTTCACTGCTCGAACAAATTCTTTCCATCCCCAAACCGTTGGTCCCATCATGAAAATAAAGTGATGGTGAGAGACAGCCACTTGTCGTGAACGCACGTGTCAAGTTTTATATTTCTCGAGTCCAAAATGGGGTCACAGGAGCGAGTTACAAATGTGTTGCACCTCAGCTGTTTCCAGAAATTTCTCCTCTCAGATTACATGGGAGTGAATGAGAAAAAAATCGGCGCTCCCTTCGCTTTGGAGCTGCTCAGCAAAAATGTGTACGTGTGACAGATTCCATGTCAACATTTCTGTGACCAGGACAAATTTTCCTACGTTTTGTGGTATGAATTGTGTATGTACAGTGAAAATTGTGGCCGTATGAGCGAGTTGAAGAGAAAATTTCTTGATTAATTTTCAGCTGCTCTTCACTCTAGTGATGACATCACCCACTCTAGCTCACGCAATACACACCCATTTTAAGTCTGAGAAGGGCTGAAAACTTCATGGATTTTAAACTGATTTTGTAGAAAAACTAAAAGAGATACTGAAAATTTGAATTAGTTCCTGAAAGTCGACAACAGCGTCAACATTTGAGAGTTGGAATGGAGTTTCTACGTCAATGTATGAATTCGTGATGTGTGGGTGAACATGAGTGAGTTTGAAGGATTTTCTCATTGACTTCCATTATAACAAAGTTTTAGAAAACGCTGAATATTTTTGAAAGTTTAAATGGTATTGAAAAGTTGAATCATATGTAAAATGTCAGCAAAATGACATTCACACCCAATAATAAACGCTCCAAAAACAATAGGGTCCTTGCCTTCGGCGAGGACTGCTCTGTGAGCAGTCCTCTGCCTTAGGGCTCGGTCCCTAATAAACGCTCCAAAAACAATAGGGTCCTTGCCTTCGGCGAGGACTGCTCTGTGAGCAGTCCTCTGCCTTAGGGCTCGGTCCCTAAAAATAAACACAGCAAAAACAATAGTGTCCTCGCCTTCGGTGAGGACTGGTCAGTGAGAAAAAATGCGGCAAAAACTATAGGGAGGGTCCTCGCCTTCGGCGAGGACTTCTTTGTGAGTAGTCCACTACTGTTGGGCCCGGTCACTTATAAACGCACGCAGCAAAAACAAGAGGGTCCTCGCCTTTGGCGAGGACTGCTCCTTGAGCAGTCCTCTGCCTCTAGGCTCGGTCCCTAATAATAATAATATATAGGCTATTTTAATATGATATATTTTAATGCTAAAGCAGTAATCAGTTCTGATATAAATGGTCCAAGAGGCCATCTATATATATATATATAAATATATATATATATATATATATATATATATACAGTACAGGCCAAAAGTTTGGACACACCTTCTCATTCAATGCGTTTTCTTTATTTTCATGACTATTTACATTGTACATTCTCACTGAAGGCATCAAAACTATGAATGAACACATGTGGAGTTATGTACTTAACAAAAAAAGGTGAAATATCTGAAAACATGTTTTATATTCTAGTTTCTTCAAAACAGCCACCCTTTGCTCTGATTATTGCTTTGCACACTCTTGGCATTGGAGGAACATGGACAGGACCGAGCTGGAGGCATCTTGATGCATCTTGATGCTAGGTCCCGGAATGAAAGCACCCGCAGCCTCTGGAGCCCTGAGTCTGGTCGGAGCATCTTGATGCATCTTGATGCTCTGACCAGACTCAGGGCTCCAGAGGCTGCGGGTGCTTTCATTCCGGGACCTATAAACCCCTGCCAAAAGGAGCAGGCCGAGCAACGCCTCCAGCTCGGTCCTGTCCATGTTCCTCCAGTGCTGAATGTTTCTTTGTCCATGGAGATTTGTCATCTCCAGTATGACCTCCATGATCTCATCCGTGAAGAAAAGATCCCACGTTGATCTCACTTCATGGGTGACTCTATTGACAGCGTAGCGTGTGGGTCCTGGAGGCAGACAGGGTCCAGGGAAGAAACGGAGGGTTTCATGATGTGAGGCTGACCATGTTACCTGCCCGCTCTTTGACCGCCACACTGGAGCTGCTGTCTCCTCTGGCTCCTCACTGACCACTGAGCTGGCAGACTCAGAGCTGTCCGACTCCAGGGGGGAAGCACAGTCAGGGGTGGAGCTCTCTTCATCAGAGAGCTCCACCCCTGACTGTGTGTCTCTTCATCAGAGGTGGAGTAAGGAGAGGACTCCGGCGTGGTGGCATCCTCCATCTCTTCCTCATTTTCAAGGACTAGTTTCAAGGCCTCAAACTGGTCAAACCTACTCTGTCTGTGTGCCATGACTGAATGATGAGAAATGAACACACAGCTCTTGAGCTGGTTTAATCCAGTGGTGTTCACAGGCTATGTTTACATTTTGCTTTGCTGTGATTTGTGGGTCACATTATTGTTATTAGTTCATGGGAGCAGGAGGGGGGGTCATGCTGGTATCTGCACTGCCTTCTATGTAAACAAGGACTTTTTTGATCCTTGCTTCAAAGAGACACCTGGATCAGAGTGAATTTAGAAATAATGTACAGTAGCTCATGAGAGCAGTCTTGTTGAGGTGTGTGGGTGTGAGTGTGTGTGTGCTTGCGTGAGTGAGTGAGTGAGTGAGTGATAGTGTGTGTGTGTGTGTGTGTGTGTGTGTTTGTGTGTGTGTTGAGATTTATTGTATTTTTATGTCACTATTTCCTCATTAACAGTCAATGGGGAAATACTCATGTATTATAATGGAAGTCTATGGGAGCTTTTCTTTTAATCTGACATTACCAAAAAACAAAAAATTCCTCCAAATCAATATTGTTGCTAATCATTGACATGTCCAAGCCTGAAATAATCCCCACCCAATAAATCCAGTTTGCATTCAGTATATTGAAAATATCAGCCTTTTTGTGTGCTTTATTAGCCATTTTTTGTCATAGGACCCTATACACTGGCATTTAAAGGGTTAAAAGTCTGAAAGTAATTGAATATTTGGTATGGATCATCAGAGGAGAAGTAGAATAGAAGATCTATGCAAAAAAAAACTGGAAAAAAATATTAACGGATACTATTTTTATGGCATTTTTTCCGTGGACATTTTTGTCCTCATCGGGTAAGAGTGTGCATAAAGTTTGGAAAATGGGATTGCAAAAAAACTAAAAATCCATCCAAATCAAGTGTGTTACTAATCAATGACATGTCCAAGACTGGTATAATCCCCACCCAACATATCCAGTCTGCATTCAGTATATTGAAAATATTGGTCTTTTTGTGTGCTTTTTTAGCCATTTTTTGTCATAGGACCCTATACACTGGCATTTAAAGGGTTAAAAGTCTGAAATTAATTGAATATTTGGTATGGACCATCAGAGGAGAAGTAGAATAGAAGATCTATGCAAAAAAAACTGGAAAAAAAATATTAACGGATACTATTTTTATGGTGTTTTTTCCGTGGACATTTTTGTCCTCATTGGGTAAGAGTGTGCGTAAAGTTTGGAAAATGGGATTGCAAAAAAACTAAAAATCCATCCAAATCAAGTGTGTTACTAATCAATGACATGTCCAAGACTGGTATAATCCCCACCCAACATATCCAGTCTGCATTCAGTATATTGAAAATATTGGTCTTTTTGTGTGCTTTTTTAGCCATTTTTTGTCATAGGACCCTATATACTGGCATTTAAAGGGTTAAAAGTCTGAAAGTAATTGAATATTTGGTATGGATCATCAGAGGAGAAGTAGAATAGAAGATCTATGCAAAAAAAACTGGAAAAAAATCTTAACGTATACTATTTTTATGGTGTTTTTTCCGTGGACATTTTTGTCCTCATCAGGTAAGAGTGTACCTAAATGAGGACCAGACACAAGGGTTAATGGATTTTCACTGCTCGAACAAATTCTTTCCATACCCAAACCGTTGGTCCCATCATGAAAATAAAGTGATGGTGAGAGACAGCCACTTGTCGTGAACGCACGTGTCAAGTTTTATATTTCTCGAGTCCAAAATGGGGTCACAGGAGCGAGTTACAAATGTGTTGCACCTCAGCTGTTTCCAGAAATTTCTCCTCTCAGATTACATGGGAGTGAATGAGAAAAAAATCGGCGCTCCCTTCGCTTTGGAGCTGCTCAGCAAAAATGTGTACGTGTGACAGATTCCATGTCAACATTTCTGTGACCAGGACAAATTTTCCTACGTTTTGTGGTATGAATTGTGTATGTACAGTGAAAATTGTGGCCGTATGAGCGAGTTGAAGAGAAAATTTCTTGATTAATTTTCAGCTGCTCTTCACTCTAGTGATGACATCACCCACTCTAGCTCACGCAATACACACCCATTATAAAGTCTGAGAAGGGCTGAAAACTTCATGGATTTTAAACTGATTTTGTAGAAAAACTAAAAGAGATACTGAAAATTTGAATTAGTTCCTGAAAGTCGACAACAGCGTCAACATATGAGAGTTGGAATGGAGTTTCTACGTCAATGTATGAATTCGTGACGTGTGGGTGAATATGAGTGAGTTTGAAGGATTTTCTCATTGACTTCCATTATAACAAAGTTTTAGAAAACGCTGAATATTTTTGAAAGTTTAAATGGTATTGAAAAGTTGAATCATATGTAAAATGTCAGCAAAATGATGAATATTTTCCATTTTGAATGGAGTTTCTAGCTGAAAGTATGAATGGGTAGTCACAGTTTGAAAAAAGGTGAAATTTTTAGATTTTTGAGGATTCCGTAATGCATTCCAAATGGGAAAAGGATTTGGGAAAAATCGTAAATATCTCGGAAAGTATGAACGTTAGGAAAAAACTGAATACATCCGTGAATGTCCTAATTCAGCTGAACGTTTTCATGTTTGAACGGTTTTAATCGGTTGAAGTTTGTGGAACTAGTAGCGGTCCAACCGTTTTCGCTCCATCCGCTTTAATAGAAGTGGGAATTTTAACGTTGAATTCCCGGGAAAATATGAACGTAAAACATAACGAAAAATTTGAAAGTTTCCGATAATGTCCTAATGAAGCCGAATCAGAAGAAGTTTGAATGGTTTAAATCGGTTGAAGTATGTTGAAGATAATTGATGTTGAAAAACGCGGTGGAAGAATAATAATAATAAGAAAAATAAAGAATTTTGGTAGTAGAAGAACATAGGTTGTGAATGCTTGCAGCATTCACACCCAATAAGAAAAATAAAGAATTTTGGTGGTAGAAGAACATAGGTTGTGAATGCTTGCAGCATTCACACCCAATAATAAACGCTCCAAAAACAATAGGGTCCTTGCCTTCGGCGAGGACTGCTCTGTGAGCAGTCCTCTGCCTTAGGGCTCGGTCCCTAATAAACGCTCCAAAAACAATAGGGTCCTTGCCTTCGGCGAGGACTGCTCTGTGAGCAGTCCTCTGCCTTAGGGCTCGGTCCCTAATAATAAACACAGCAAAAACAATAGTGTCCTCGCCTTTGGCGAGGACTGGTCAGTGAGAAAAAATGCGACAAAAACTATAGGGAGGGTCCTCGCCTTTGGCGAGGACTTCTTTGTGAGTAGTCCACCACTGTTGGGCCCGGTCACTTACAAACGCACGCAGCAAAAACAAGAGGGTCCTCGCCTTTGGCGAGGACTGCAGTCCTCTGCCTCTAGGCTCGGTCCCTAATAATAATAATATATAGGCTATTTTAATATAATATATTTTAATGCTAAAGCAGTAATCAGTTCTGATATAAATGGTCCAAGAGGCCATCTATATATATATATATATATATATATATGTATGTATATATATATATATACATATATATATATATATATATATATATATATATATACAGTACAGGCCAAAAGTTTGGACACACCTTCTCATTCAATGCGTTTTCTTTATTTTCATGACTATTTACATTGTACATTCTCACTGAAGGCATCAAAACTATGAATGAACACATGTGGAGTTATGTACTTAACAAAAAAAGGTGAAATATCTGAAAACATGTTTTATATTCTAGTTTCTTCAAAACAGCCACCCTTTGCTCTGATTACTGCTTTGCACACTCTTGGCATTCTCTCGATGAGCTTCAAGAGGTAGTCACCTGAAATGGTTTTCCAACAGTCTTGAAGGAGTTCCCAGAGGTGTTTAGCACTTGTTGGCCCCTTTGCCTTCACTCTGCGGTCCAGCTCACCCCAAACCATCTCAATTGGGTTCAGGTCCGGTGACTGTGGAGGCCAGGTCATCTGCCGCAGCACTCCATCACTCTCCTTCTTGGTCAAATAGCCCTTACACAGCCTGGAGGTGTGTTTGGGGTCAGTGGTTTCCTAGCAGCTATTTGACCATGAAGGCCTGATTCACGCAGTCTCCTCTTAACAGTTGTTCTAGAGATGGGTCTGCTGCTAGAACTCTGTGTGGCATTCATCTGGTCTCTGATCTGAGCTGCTGTTAACTTGCGATTTCTGAGGCTGGTGACTCGGATGAACTTATCCTCAGAAGCAGAGGTGACTCTTGGTCTTCCTTCCCTGGGTCGGTCCTCATGTGTGCCAGTTTCGCTGTAGCGCTTGATGGTTTTTGCGACTCCACTTGGGGACACATTTAAAGTTTTTGCAATTTTCCGGACTGACTGACCTTCATTTCTTAAAGTAATGATGGCCACTCATTTTTCTTTAGTTAGCTGATTGGTTCTTGCCATAATATGAATTTTAACAGTTTATCAGGAGTTCTTACCTGTCGGGATCCTTCGGGAAACGGTAGAAGGCCAGGTGTGGGGTGTTCCTCTTTGGTAAGGACAAAGAACATGCAAGATGTGAAGGAGAGAGAGGAAAAAAGTAAAAGAAAACGGTGTAGTGCAATTAACTGCAACAACTATCAGTGGAACACCCCGCACCTGGCCTTCCACCATTTCCCAAAGTATCCCAACAGGTAAGAACTCCTGAGGTGTAAGTTTTAAGGTGTTTTAATATCCATTTAATATGCCAGTTTTGGAGGGAAGACAACACTTATAGAAGATTAACTTAATTAGTCCTTCAAAATCACCCCATAAACCAATCTACCAAATATATATATATATATATATATATATATATATATGGCCTATTGGACCATTTATATCAGAACTGATTACTGCTTTAGCATTAAAATATATCATATTAAAATAGCATATATATTATTATTATTATTATTATTATTACTGTCCCCTTACTGTACAAACTGTAAATAAATCTTTATTCCTGACTATGTGATGTTGCCATTAATGTGTTTCTAGCTAAAATATTGATTTTTTTTTTTTTTGTCTGCTGCGGTCTGCTGACAGTCCAATATGGCGGCGGTAGGACGAAACCATGGGCGAGTCTGTTGCTATGGGGCATTCTATTGAGCTTCGCCTCTTGGTATCCATGCTCTTTGTCCGTACTGGCAGGAATAAGAGACATGAGACGGCCTTAGAGATGAACGACTTCCGGTTCAAGTCAGGAGTTAGGAGTTAGCAGTATAAAATAAGAGACTTGGGACGTACCCAGACAGTTTCCAGCAGTCCTACAGGAAGTCAGAGAAAAACTCACATCCTGATAGATTAGTACGGAGACCGGGAGGTAACATGGCATATGTTATTTTACTTTAAAAACACGCGCGCTATGGGGCGTTCTATTGAGCTTCGCCTCTTGGTATCCATGCTCTTTGGTAAGGAGTTAGCGTTAGGAGTTAGGAGGGATCTGTTAGGTGTGATCATAGACTGTATAAAATACTGGATGTAGTCACCGTGACGTCATCCATCCGTTTCTGAAGAGTGGATCTGAAGCTCAAAATACTCCGCTCTGGACGTCGCCATCTTGGCAGTGCCTAACTCCGCCCAACTCCTGGATAATCAAAAATGGGCAAAGAGGCGGGCCGAAGGAAGCCTGGTTGCTTCAACACGCCCACCTCGCTCGGCGCTGCTAAGTTAGCTAAGGCTAATAAGCTAGGCTAAGAAGCTACGCTACTTTGGCTAGCCCTGCCAGCTCCCTCACGAAACTTGAGGTAAGTTGAGTTTAGCTGAAACTAACGTTATACAACAAACCTTGAAACAATGATCCAGCTGTTATCTTAAAAAAAACGCTTCAACTTTTTTTAAAATATATAACGCTAATTTTTTATTCCACTCATTTTACTTTCATATGCACAGTGTGGAGCACTGGTGACAGCTATGTCCGGCGTGGTGTCCAGAGAGCTGCAGAGAACTTGGGAGTCACCCTCTGAATGCCTACTGCCGGGCGTCCGTGTCTGTTGGTTTGGCTGGGGTGGACTGCAGTGGGGAGGCCTTTTCTCCTTCTTTTCCCACTCCCTGCAAGGAAGAGCAGCACCAGATGTCCTCATCATCCACTGTGGCGGCAGTGACATGAGGAAGGTCAGCAGTGTCAAGCTGGTCAGCATGATGAAGGAAGACCTGCACCAGCTTCACCTCCAGCATCCTGGCATTAAGATAATATTTTCTTCACTGGCCCAAAGGTGCAGGTGCAACCTGATCTCACAGAAATACGTGAAATGACCACGACCTCTTAACACCGCATTCCATGGTGGCAGCACGTAATGGGTTGAAATTACGTGCTGCCACCACGAAAACAATGTCAATGTAAAGTCAATTAGGGTCCTCTCCCGTGGTGGACACAGGGATTCCCTGATTCAATCACGTCACATCAACCTCGTTTTCCTCAATGATATCTTGAACATTCCTGTATACACACAAAAACGCGGAAGTGTCCTTGATATTAAAACGGCAAATACATTCCTCTGTTATAATTTCCCACCAATAATAATAATAATGATAATAACGTGATAGTTCGGCTGTTCTAGATATTTGTTATAGCCTATTCAAATATTCAATCACAAAAATGCCGTTTCTAGAGAACTTGCTAAAATATCTGAAATGAACCATCATGCCTACTTTTTCTTAACATATTTCATCTAGGTGCAGTGTCATTACTAGTTCAGCTTTACTAGACATTTGATATATTCAGTAGATGTATCTTTTTACGACCCTGTTTTACAACAAGCCGCAAAAAAACCTACCGTCCCAAAAACGCCGTTTTTAGAGTACTATCTAAAATAGCTACGATTAGCCAACATCCTTGCTTTTTTTCTTAACATAGTTCATCTAGATGCAGTGTAATAACTACTTTGGCTTTACTAGATATTAGATTTATTCAGTAGATCTATCTTTTTACAACCCTATTTTACAAGCCGCAAACGAACCTACTGTCCCAAAAACGCCGTTTCTAGTGTATTAGCTAAAATATCGAAAATTAGCCGACATCTTTACTTTTTCTTACCATATTTCATCTAGGTGGAGTGTAATAACTAGTTCGGCTTTACTTGATAGTAGATATATTCAGTAGATATATCTTTTTACAACCCTATTTAGAGCCCTACTTTGCAAATCAGAAGAACTACAACTATGTTGCTGATATGTATCAAACTGCATGGCGCGGTCCCAGGGAATTGTAGTTTTTTAAAAATCTAAGCGTTTTTCCCAGATTTGGAAGTTGTAAATACTGAATTGAGAGTACACTGTGGACTTTAGGGGGATGGTAAACACATTTGTGAGATCAGAATTTAAATATCTAATTTCTAAATGGGTGAAAATTAATTTTATCCATATCTTATCCATATCTGACAGCACCCTCAGTTGTTGACTACACTCACATGATAGCTGAGGTCAAGAGCTCTCTATAACAGTTGGTCCCATGTCTGTACCCCCTTTAGTTGCTGAGTTATAAGCCCTCAAACATGCACTGAGGTCAAGGTTCAAAGGTCAATGGCTGAAAGCAGGAGCCATGTAGAATCTTCATACTGACATATGTTACTCTCCAGGTTGAGACCTTTCCAATGATGGATTTGGTTTAGCTCTACGACAAAGTTTAGATTTTTTCATTTTTTGGACACAAGTCATGCCAGGTGTAGTTTCAGAGAGCACTTTGAAGGCCCAGTGTATAAAATGAGTTTTGTTTGTTTCTTTGCTTGTTTTTTCTTTTTTTTTTTTTTTTACTGTAGATAGTTATTAACATGAGTCATCCTCAGACAATACAATACTACTAAAAAGTAAAACCAATAATAACAATAATGAAATAAGCAAAAATAATATTAAAATTATATTGAAATTTTAAAATCTATTTACAGAGTGGAATGGTAGCCTAATAGATAACTTAGATAATATTTATTATTGTTTAGACACTTTATTATTGCTTAGATACTATTTAGCCTATTATTGTATTTACTTTTAGCATGTTCTACTTTTGAGTAATTTCTGAGAAGTTATGATAAAAAAAAAAAAAAAAAATTCAGACTATAGGAGACAACCTCTTCAGTGTCTCACGTCAATTAATATATGTATATAGCCTACCTGTATCAAAACATAGGCTATAATTTTCAGCAGCGGTTTGTGTGACAGCTGCCACGGTCGGTGGTATAACCAGCGGGGTCCGCTCTCCCCTGGTGGAGTGGAGGGTGACCGGGTTGCCAGGGGCAGACGGCTCCATGTGATGGTGTTTCCTCTCTGGTTCTTCCGTGCTCAGCCTTATTTTTATCTTCTTATTTATTTATTTATTAGTGGCGTTTGGATTCAGTTATGGCAGACGGATGGCAATCTGAAATGGCATTAAGCCCACAGACGGCAGAGAGCAGCTACAAAACAGTAGTGGAACGCGCCCCATTCGCCCACAGCACAATGCTCTTAAAGCCCTACGCTATCAAAAGCTGGCAAAATACATTTATTTTATTTTATGGCCTTGACATTAACCTGTCATATTGTTGAGTTATCAAGGACACTTCCGCGTTTTTGTATGTATACAGGAATGTTAAAGATATCATTGAGGAAAACGAGGTTGACGTGACGTGATTGAATCAGGGAATCCGTGTGTCCACCACGGGAGAGGACCCTAATTGACTTTACATTGGCATTGTTTTCGTGGTGGCAGCAAGTAATTTCAACCCATTACGTGCTGCCACCACGGAATGCGGTGTTAAGAGGTCGTGGTCATTTCACGTATTTCTGTGAGATCAGGTTGTGCAGGTGGGAGGCTGGTGGCAATCCAGCAAAGATTGATAAGGCCAGGAAATGTGTTTACAGTTAGAAATTATATGTTTTTAAGTAAATTAGTTAATTGTCTTAAAGACCACCTCCAAACGCAGTGAGCTGCTTACTGTTGGCAGTGTCACTGCTTTTGAATTTGGGCTTTAGGACACATTTTGTTAGGCCTGATCATAGCCCAGGCTGTCAAGGCTAATGCTGAGTTTTTGATATTCATCTATAACTTGTTTAAAATGTCAATAAATTCTATTTATATTTGCACTCCTTTTGTCTTAGTTACTGACTGAATGTTGTATTTCACAATCAAATCTGACTGTCAGTTGAAAGGGCAAACAAATCATACACTACAGATAAAGTATTAAGCATTAATGTTTAACATTGTCACTGACAAAAAATTAAGCAGTCCATTTCTGTGTGGGCCTGATTATTTTAACTTTGTACTTGAAGATAACTAAGCACCTTACACCCAGCAGCAGAGCCTGAGAAGATTTTGCAGAGTAACCTTTGTTTGCTGCTCTGTTAGAAGTCTAGTTTTAACACAGAAGAATGTGACTGGATAAAAGGGTTCAGAGTGAAAAACAAAGAATTAGCTGGACACAATAGTTTTGAAGCCTCCAAGGAGGTATCACTTGTTCGCTATGTTGCCAACTCTGAGAGGGTCTTCCTCAGGCAAAGGTACTGTGACGTTTTTATAGTGAGGCAAACAGAAAGATAATCAGCCAATTATGTGTTGTTTTTTTTAGCCTCACTATATAAGCCTCAATACCGAGCAATGCCCACAGAACCTTCTCATATGTCACAACGTCACAAATAAATAATACCTCCTACGGGACTTAAAACTATTCAGTGTGCAGATATTTCCTTGTTTTTCACAAAAGGACAATCGTTTCTCAGTGAATTTTCTTCATTTGTCTTAAAGAAATGTCCAAACAAAACCAGCACATAACATCAGCTTTTCATTTTTTTTTTTACATTCTGCTAAGATAAATGCAAACTTGGGTAAATGTTAAGACATAAATGAAAACATTAAGATGCCATTAATAATGATTATATTTTGTTAATGGTTTAAATCACCACTATATTGCCAATCATCACAGGAAACTGATGAATGACAGCTTTCAGAAAATTTGCTTTTACTCTAAAGTAAATTTTGTTTGATCCATTTTATATAGCAAAAGTTATAACCATTACACAAACAGTTTAACAAAATTAAGTCAAATTTTATTTATAACAGTAATTATAAAACATATGGATTAGGACCCAGTGTCATAATTTGCAAAATCTTAATTTCTTGTGAAACAACCTCTTTACTGTGGAGTAAACATCACATTGGTTGAGGCGTTGTAACTTTCCTCAAGTGTCCTACAAGAGAGAAAGATGACAGGTTAGAAACACAGGTAGAAAACATTGACTACAGCCTGTCTTGGTTAAAAGTCCACTCACCACCAAAATGATCTTATTGCTGAGTAAGTGGCTGTCATTCATAAAATAGTTTTGTGTTTAAGTTCTGTAGATATTCGACTTTATATTTGAATGTGATTTTAAATTTAACGGTACTATCAAGACAAATGGAGTATGAATGTACAGTATGCAATTCATCCACATTAAAATAATTGTTGCTATCAAAAGGAAACTGAACTGTTCTCAAAGCTCACTGCCACTGTGGAATCATGCTATGTTCGGCTGTCTCATTATGAGAATATTTTTTCCATTGGTTTTTCACAGACTGTGAGTGGGGAAAAAGGTAGTAATTCTCACTTTGATAAAGGGTCTTTGCATAAAAGGCACTAAAATGTTAAAGTCGGTAAATACATGTCATGTTCCTTGATTGATAAAATCTTCATTTGGCCTTTTGCATCATGGGAACACTAAACTGCACTGGTGTGTCAGTAATTTCACCTTATCAGTAATAGTACAGAGCAAGCTGTGCCCTAATCGAGTACTTAGTAATGTATGACAATTAGTAATTTATGTAATGCATTTAAATGTATTATGGACAATAATTCATCATTTTAAACTAATAAGTTTCTTGACTCTTTGTGAGGTACCGTATAAAAAAAGGTGTCTTTATCCTGGAGTCAGTGCTGAAGTGATGACTCTCAAAGTGTTCACTGCACAGATGGAAAGTCTTGTTTGGAGTCCAGTTCTGTCTCCTCGTGTTGAGTGTCCACTGGTCCAGTCTCTCTGGGTCACCTAGAGGAAAACTTTACACAGACAAATAGATATTAAAAGTAATATATGTGTTAGGCTACCTACTTCACAGACACCTTTACATGCAAACAATACAACTTAAATTACTTCAGTGTTCAACAGATCATAATCAATTTATTTTAGCAAAACAAAAAGGTGGTGGCCATCACAGTCCTCATATTCTGTCTGTGCATTATCTTTTGTTGTGTAACTACACGCCTACAGGCCTATATCATACACTAGACTTCTTAATATTTTATATGTGACAGTCAAATGTCACATTAGTTTTTTTAATCATGTTACACACCTTATTGTAATTTCACAAAGTTCGCCACTTTTTAATTTACATAACGTTACACAAGTATAGCCTTAATGTTACGTTAACGTTACACTGCTCATATGACAACATTAACATTGCAACACGTTAGCTAACTAATGTGGTGGACCTTTATTTTCAAACCTCACACAGCCTTTTGTTCAAAAATATTCTCCCCCTAAATGCCTACATCCTAACACTTCTCTGTCAGGCTCTGACTTTGATGCATCCCCGGACTGGCGTCTTGCTCGAAGGCTAACCGTTATCTGGCTGGTTAGCTCGTTAACGAGCTAAGCTTGTGTTGTATTGTCTGTGGCTCTGTAACTTGATGTGGACGTTGCTGCTGTGATACAGGTCGCACTTGAAAATGAGACCTCTGGTATCAACATGATTTTACATGTATTAAATGAAGGCTTAATAATATAAGCTGACAAGCTAGGTGGTGACCGTAGTGACCGCAGACACCGATACCCGCTAATTAGTGCTAACATATAAACATAAATAAAATAATACTAGAATTTCTGAATTTCATTTACCGAAAAACCTGGAGCACAGACTTCTTGGACGGTCTGTTGGTATAATTAATCAAACAGCAAGCCATATTACTCCAATATTTGCCTGAAAAAATATCCAAAAGGCACAAACACCGCTGAGAGGACAGGTTCAATGCCTTGAACATGGGCACGAATTGGCTGAGATGATGCCGAGCAGACGGCCGAGTCTGAGCTCAGCTCCGCTGAGCTCTGCACAGCAGAGCCAGTGGCTAGTTAGCATGCTAGTTAGCCACCCGTGATGGTGCGACCTGTCACTCAAAGTGACCACGCCCTTAATTATGCGCAATTTCAAACCTTAATAACATTTAAACGGAAGAGTTAGAAAAAAATCCCCCCCTCACTTCTGGAGCCAGCCTCAAGTGGACAGTCAGTGAACTGCAGTTTTTGGCACTTCCGCATTGGTCTCACTCATCTCCCCCGGAGGCTGGGGCTTGGGTGTGATGAGTAAGGTAACATGAGAGGTTCCTAACAGGAAGTCTTTTTCAGCTTGAGGCTCTGACGTATAAATACCTGCCCCCTACATCTGGCTCATTTGAACGAGATGGCAGAGAAACAGTGCAAGTGTACCCGTTACATGCATTCTTTGCAATGACACACTGTAATTCACATGCCTACATGACTACAGTAACGTTAATGATATTTTGTGCAAGACTGTCATGTTGTAATTAAGTTTATTTCATTCACAACCCGTTGCGTTGTTCAGCAGACTGTCGGTGATGTGTGGCTGTTAGATGTGCAGCTGCTCATGTCCAGAACCACACGTGTTGATATAACACTACGCACGCACACACACACACACACACACACACACACACACGTACTATGTATGTATGTATGTATGTATGCTGGTTTTGAAGCTTGCCCATTATTAATTGTCCTGCATGTCATGTGAGTGGAATGTTTAATAGCTCGTAGGTAATATTAATTAGCCTATTAATATTAATTAATGTTATTACTTTCATTAATGTTGTTGTAAGCTACTGTCATTACCATCTGTCCTGCATCTCTCTCTGTCTCTCTGTCTTCCCCCCCCCCCCCCCCCCCCTCTCTTTCTCTCTCCCTGTCTCATTGTGTCATACGGATTACTGTTGATCTGTTCTGTACGACACGTCTGTCCGTCCTGGAAGAAGGATCCCTCTTCAGTTGCTCTTCCTGAGGTTTCTACCGTTTTTCCCCGTTAAAGGTTTTTTTGGGGAGTTTTTCCTTATCCGCTGTGAGGGTCCTAAGGACAGGGGGATGTCGTAAGCCCTGTGAGGTAAATTGTGATTTGTGATATTGGGCTTTATAAATAAAATTGATTGATTGAGGTAGACTGACAGGTCTGACGTCTTATTCACTCAGCAGCTGACTTGTTGAATGATGGCGAGTGGATTTAATAACAGTGATAATAATGATGATAATAATAATGAACACGATGCTCATCACAGTGACAGTGGCAGGGCTACAGGTTCTTTAATTGCGACAAACTTTGGCAAATGGAATGTGCTCCGTTATGAAGCAGATCCAGCTGTGCCGCCCATAGGTGCCGCCATCATCTGAAAAAGGACGTCGCTTTACGTGAAGCTTCAGAGTAAGGCCGTCTCATGTCTCAAATCAGCAATCCTAAACAGTTAGATAAGGTGGCTAGATAAGATGGTTAGCAGTAATTTTAAGGAATTGGGACGTACCCTCTGACATGACTGCGTTTTGTTGTGACTGCCCCCCTGCTGCTGCCGCCGCCTGATCTCGCCTACTTTCCAGGGGAGGCGCAGTTCATCGGGAACCAGCCTGTCGGAATGAACCCCTTGAACCCAAGCAGAAAGCATTACTTCCTCCTCAACACTGAGGGGCGATGTGGCTGACTGGGTGCGAGCAAGTACCCCCCCCCCCCCCGCTCTCTTCCCGTGTGTGTGTGTGTGTGTGTGTGTGTGTGTGTGTGTGTGTGTGTGCGCGCGCTGATAAGCTTTCAAACTGCAGCTGCTAATCAGTCAGCACCGGACTTAAGGTTACATAAAACGATGCCTTCTCCAATCCCCGTGACCCGCCTACAGCCCAAAGATATATACCCTTCCCTGGAATTCGGGACTTGCAGCAGCCCGCTGACCAAATCCTGCTTCGGCAGCACCTTACAGGTCCCCGTTCAGCGGTTCCACGGCAGAGTTGCCAGCCGACTGTGGTCCACTGTGATCCACTGGAAGGAACTGCGCTCCGTGCAGCCTGTAGGCTCCGGAGGGTTCGGCTCCGTCTACAAGGCAGAATACCTCGGGAAGCTTGTCGCGCTGAAGAAAGTTAAGAAGTGCACCAAGAACAAGCTGGCGTCACGGCAGAGCTTCTGGGCCGAGCTGAACTCAGCACACCTGCGCCACAGAAACATCGTGCGCGTCTTCGCGGCGACCACCTGCGTCCCGCCAGATTTTGGAGATGAAAGCAGCATCGGAACGATCCTCATGGAATTTGTGGGGGACCGAAACTTGCAGCAGATCATTTACGGATGTGTAGAGCCGCTAGAGACAGACAGGTGGCTCAAGTACTCCGCAGACATTGTACACGGCTTGCGGTTCCTTCACTCCCACAGCGTTGTGCATCTGGACATAAAGCCAGCCAATGTGTTGGTGTCCAGTGAAGACATCTGCAAAATTGCAGATTTCGGCTGTTCTCTGAAACTGGAACATGGATGTGAAGTTAGCGTTATCAGCCCGCATCTGAGCCACGTAGGCGGCACGTATACACACAGAGCCCCGGAGCTGCTGAGAGGCGAGGGGCTGTCTGCTAAAGCGGATATCTTCTCTTTCGGGATCACATTGTGGCAACTGATCACCAGAGAGCAGCCCTACACCGGCGACAGGCAGTACGTGCTCTACGCGGTTGTTGCGCACAACCTGCGGCCGTCTGTTGAGAACCATCCGGTGTTTCGGTCGGAGCATGGGCGGCTGTGTAGGAGCCTGCTGAGCCGGTGCTGGAGCGGAGATGGCCGCCGCAGACCTACTTCCCAGGAGCTACTGCCTCACCTGGAGCAGCTGCGTTCCCACATATGAGTTTGTTTTATAGCTGGTGCACATGTGTACTGACAGCTGTGGACAAGGACATGTTTTAGGTACATTTTAGAAGCTACTTTCAGGACCAAACAGTAGACTATCAGTGTCTTATGCTCACAATAATATCAAATCTGGTTTAAAATAGCAAACAATTCAGTGCTGAAAAATATGGTGATCTTAAGTGACCATAAGGAGATGTAATCTTTACCATGACAAATCACTTGTGGTAAAAACTGCTCTGAAGCTGACTTATGCTCACTCCGCCTGGATTGATGCATTTTTGGTTGCATAACAGTCTGAAGTTGAATTACTTGTATAAAGTCTCTGTAATAATGTGCCTAATTGAAGGGGCTCCTAATGATTAAGCATAGACACTGTTGTTTTCCTAGCAGTATGAGGCTTAATTGTGCTGTGTGCTGAGTAAGGCATCTTGAAAATAATTGAGTGGAATTTGGTGAAAAGTTCCTTAAAAACTCTCTATGCTGCTCCAGGTAAAAATATTCATATCTCATCACTTTTAGTCCAAGAGGATTACGTGAAAATAAGTGAGACAGTAAACCATCGGGCTGGTGCATTTGCACATTTTTTTTCAATCTAGATTTGCTATTAGTGTCTTTAAAAAAGACACTCCTTTGGTATCAAGAAAACCAACTTTGACTCAAGGAGGTACGCATCTATCCAAGTTGGTTTGGACCTTTTTTAGAAGCATATTTGAGAGTCACTGTTGGTTAAGGTGTACACTTTGCCAGCACATTATATTACCAGTCCCTAAAATGGTTTAAAATGTATTTAGCCTTCACTGTAAACATATCATTTGTCTTTTCATTTGACAGCTCAAACCTTCCACACTAAGTTACTGTGAGAGCTCTGACTTTGTTTTAGCAATTTTTCTTAAACTATGGAATCAACATGTGTTGTGAATTGAATTTGATTTGCCATGATGAGATTGTAATGTGAGATTTAAGTGTGATAGGTTTTCATTAAAATTATTTTTATACTACATATGTATTTTGCTTCTCAGCTCTTCCTTGCACCATGTTCACAGGTCACTAGTTCATCTCAGGCTAACATGTATAGACAGATATTTTAGAGTTTCTTGTTAACCTGACCTGCATTCAGACTGTGGGAGGAAATCCACACAGCCACTTGAAGAACATAAGACTGGCTTTTCAGATGGGCTCTACCTCCCTTATGTCATAATAATGAGAAGTAAACAATAGCACGAACACTTGGGTTTCCAAGAAGCAGTTCTACAGAGCCATTTAGATCTACTTCACAGAGAAAAACCCAGAGCTCTGTTTAATCTAGAATAATGTAAAAAGACCTACCTGGGTTTCACCTAGCAAAGTTATATGGACAACTCAGTTGACCTGCCTCTTGTAATGGGCGTGATGATCATATTTAATTGATAGTCTTTCTCCCCCAAAATAAAACCTAAAAGAAGGGTCAACCTAAAAGTTTAACATTTCAATAAAATGTTTACTGGTAAATGTATATATTTAGAATAAGCTTAACTGTTGTATTACAGCCTAGCCAATACAAATATTAACACATTTTAGAAATAATATAGATGTATTAAACATCAAGAGGAATCAAATTTACATGTGAATATTTTCATTGTCTTAATGCCAAGTCCATCATGTCAAGACTTTGATAATTCTATCTTTTTATTATATTGTGTGGGTGAGATGGACCCTTTTCATTATTTTTTCAAATCAACTTTTCATAAGATATTTGCAAAAAAAAAAACTTTGTTAAAAAGTGTGCATCCTCTGACATTGTGTGACATCTGAACCTCTGGAACAGTTAGGGAGTGGAGAACTGTCTTAACATTTATGAATGTTTATGCATGCATAAAAATGAAAATTAAGCTTTGTTGAATGCTGTGCTGCTGCCATGACACGATACCTTCCAGAGGCCTATTGGCTGATTTACTACCTGAGGGAGGGAATTATGGGTAGACATGAGTGTAGTTGTTATCAGATTCGTTTAAAGTTACCTTAAACATCTTCATACAAAACTCATCTGATCTACCTCTTACTAAGATTTCTTTCTGACTCACAAGTCAAAGTTTAGGACCATTCTTAAAATTGGCTCAGGCCCAGTCAGTCAATGTATGCCTGTGGATATTCTCATTTATCCAGGTCATAGTTATCTCAAGGCAATTGAATTGAACGCAACTGGAGTTAGTTTTGTCTTAGAAGACATTTCACCTCTTATCCAAGAGGTTTCATCAGTTCATGCTTGACTGACTAGAACTTGTCTGACAAACTGGTGTGGAAACCCAGGTATTTAACCTCTGAGGAGGTTTTCACAAGGCCACTGATGTCATTGGTTCATTAGTGCTCCAAGGTGTGTCAACAACGGTCGTTGAAACTCCTGAGCATGTATATGGTCCTGCAGCACTCCTGGCATGAGGCACGCAGCATCACTACAGTATAATTCCTTAAAATGTTCCTACAGAAGGTTTCAAATATACAAGATTACATATCTAATACTGTGATAGAATATATGTTTAGCATGATCATATGTATAACACAGTAATATATACATACATTTGGTATTTAGAATAATTCCCCATTTAGCCTGGTATGTTTCATTTATCAAAATTACTTAATCTTGTGTTTTAAATCTCATTCCGGTCCTCAAACTTCCCTCTCACTTTGCTATCAACGTAATATCAGCTGAGCTGTAATATATTATAGACAGGTATACTCAACAGAATCACAAAGCCTAAAAAACAGGCCATAAGTTACATTTTTCTTTCATTTCACCTCCTCCACTCAACAATCACGCAGCAATGTCATATTTAACTGAGCTAATATCTAACTCATACTGGCTCGCACAAAATCAGGACTGGAAGCACTCTAACTTCTCAACGTTAGATAAAATGGTTTAGGAGAAGACAATTTAAAACTAACAGGCTGTTCATGGTTAGCATTACCTGTATGGTGTGTACAGTATGTACAGTGTCCTAGCCTAATCTGTTGTCTTATCTTTTAACATTACATAAATCTACTAATTTAATGGGGGATAATCCACTAACAAGCTTTAATGCACGTTAATTTAGATAAATTGTGCTAATAATGTAAAATTTGAGTCTTTGGACATCTTACCCGTTAAAAGTACATCAGAGCCTTTTCTGCTGTAACTCCATTGCGCTGCTAGCATGTGCCGCTTACTTCCGGGAACTACTGAGAGGCTCCGCGATCCGCCATTGCTGTGAAAAAAATGGCCCATTGGAGTCAGTGAACGGAGATGACGCGACTCTCTATTCAAGGGCTCTGGTTCCCAGGCAGCGGCGGACTTACCATTAGGCAAAACTAGGCGGTTGCCTGGGGCCCCAAGTTTTTGATGGCCCCATAAAACTCCTTATACATTTATGGTTAATAGAATTCTTTTTCTTATTTGCACACATTATTTATATTTTTGATTAAAATCCTTTACCTAAAATGCCAGCAGAATGCTTATTGTATTATGTGTGTCTCGGGGCCCCCCCTTCAATCCCCACTATATTGGACTAGTCCATTTTACTGCACATGTGCCGAAAGGATTCAGGAAGACAGCAGCAAGAGAAACGGCTTGTAGTGATGGGAATTCCGGCTCTTTTTAGAGAGCCGGTTCTTTTGGCTCGGCTCACTAAAAGAGCCGGCTTTTTCGGGTCCCCAGTGGCTCCTCAGATTTTTGTTGCTTAAATTAATTTATTACCAACAATAATATAAAATTATGTGTAAAATAAATTACTAATGTAAAAAAAAATAGATTGTATCGAATGTTTAGCCTATTTATATGGCATTATATACTCTACAGAGTGCTACAAAAAATAAATTATAAAGTACATAAAAACTTTTAACTATTTTAAACTTTTAGCTTTTTACTATTAAACACTTAACTATCTTAAACTTGTAACTATTTACAGTGAAACAACATAGAGAAGTTTACAGAATCACACAACAGAATATAACTAAAACTGCAGCAGCAGTTGCAGTAGACACACTGGTAGCTTCATTAATAGCAGGTTTGCTTGCTTCCAATTGCACTGATGGATGAACAGTTCTCATGTGCCTGTGCAGGTTGTTGGATATGAGATTTTAATCTTGCAGACTCTACACTCTGCCCTTGTATTGTCAGTGTAATTGAAATGATTCCAAATTTTACTGCTTTTCCTGCTGTATTCATTTTCTCATCTTTTTACCTTTCCAGCATGTTGTCTCTCTCTGTAGTGCCTGCTCTCTTTCTCTCTCTGTCTCCCTCCCTCCTGTTCATGTGCTCACTGTGCTGTGTGTGCCTGTAACCCCCGCCCCTCCCCCTTCTACTCACCCGGACACACAGAGGACACCACACATACTGACCAATCAGGTGCAGCTTGAACAGAACAAAAAATAAAACCAAAGGGAACCGGCTCCCATCGTTCACTTCAAAGAGCCAGCTCTATGTGCTGTTTCGTTCGCAACCGACACATCACTAACGGTTTGGTGCAGAGGAGAGAAAAGGAGAAAAGAAGACGACAACGATGAAGTTGAGAGAGGCGGTTTTAAAAGAAAGTTACCAAATTTAGGGCTGAATTTATATGGGCTACAACTGGAAAAGGTGAAGGTTTTTAAATTTTTGGGTGTTTGGTTTGAGGAGTGCATGTCAAGGGCTGTGCACATAGGTAAAACAGTGGAGAAATGTGGAAAAAATCATTAACATCTTAAGAAGTCTGGCTGGGTGTGAGTGGGGAGCAGTCAGGGAAACATTGCGACTAATTTACCAGGCCATGATTAGATTGGCTCTTGATTATAGGTGCTATGTGTATGGTGCTGCTTTAAAAACTGTGCTGGCTAGGTTGGACGTCATACAGGCAAAGGCCCTGAGACTCTGCTGTGGAGCCTTTAGAACCTCCCCAATCCCTGCACTAGTTATTGAAATGGGAGAAATGTCCCTATGGTTAAGGCACATTAAGTTAGGATTACAGTACTGGATAAAAAATTAGTAGTAGTACTCAAACCTTCGCTGCTAGGTGTCTGTTACAAGGGGTGGAAGGAGGCAACAGGCATGAGCCATATATTGCCAGAATTAATCAGTAGGCAAGGAAACTGGGCATGGAACAGGATGGCATAGTGGAACAAACAAGCTGGTTATCAATACCACCGTGGGTAATGCAGGAATTAAACATCAAGCTGTGCTTTATTCAAGACAAAGAAGAGGTGAACATAATACAAGAATATCTCAATTCAGTCAGGGAGGAGAAGCTGATAATATACACAGATGGTTCTAAGGATTCAGAGAGTGGGAAAGCACGATTTGGGGTGTACGGAGATCAGTTAAGACTCAAGTTTGATCAGCGTATCTTAGATAGAAGTTCTATTTTTACTACAGAATTACTGGCAATTCTCTGGGCTCTGAGGTGGACTGAGGAAGAAGGACCAAAATCAAATCTGATTTGCTCGGACTCAGCAGCAGCTCTAATGGCTATAGGAGGAGGTAAATCGAAAGCTTGGCCGGATCTTGTTAAAAAAAAATATTGTCTGTATTGTTTCGAGTAGAAAAGAATGGGTGTGAAGTCATGTTTTGTTGGGTTCCTGGACATGCTGGAGTTGAGGGAAATGAAATCGCCGATACTATAGCAAAGGCAACCCTGCAGAAAGAAGTAGTAGACTTCAATATATCTCCAGGAAGAGTGGAAGTGAGAGAGAAAATCAAAGAGGGTGTGGAAAAAGAAAGGCAGGAACTGTGGGAAAAGGAGTCTAAAGGAAGGTATTTTTCTTTACAGCCTTTGGTTAGAAAAATTAGTTATAGTTCTGGAACTCGAAGTGAATCTGTTAAAATCTGCAGACTGATGTGGATTAAATCATTATCTGCATATTATGGGGAAGCATCCTGATGGATTATGTGAATGTGGGCAGTCAGAAACAATTAAACATGTTTTTATGGAATGTCAGAAGTATAGAATAGAGAGGACGTCTTTCTGTAAGAAGCTGGCAGATCTGGGTGTGGAGACATTTTCTATTAAAGCTATTTTTGGCCAGGTTGAGAACCATTAGATGATTACAAAAGCAGCCTTACAGTTCCTGCGTGAAGCAAGGCTGTATATGAAGATTTAAATAGACTCTGTCCAGTGGAGGGCAGTGATATGCCAAGTAGCAGTATCAAAACTGCCGGAAATCGATAAGCAGAAGAAGGAGAAGAAGAAGTTGAGAGAAAAGAAGTTACCCCAGCGGAGCTGAGAAAAGGAGAAAGGAGGAGGAGAGCAGAAAAATTGTTACAAAATTGACAAAAGTCACAAGTCACTAGTTTTTTTTAACTTGTAACTCTGTGGTTTGAATGTTATGTGTTGTTTGTAATTAAGCTGCCGTGACATTTTTAATTTCCTGTAAAGGATTATTAAATTTCTATCTATCTATCTATCTATCTATCTATCTATCTATCTATCTATCTGTCTTTTTTCACTGTCACCACCACCAACAATCAACCGGTAGCAACGACGTCGACATCCGTTCAGGAGGGTCGTGTGGAGATCAAGATGAACAACCAGTGAGTAACGTTATCAAAACTGTACAAGGGGTAAATTTTTTCTATATCGATAAGTATTCCTTTACGGTTATGCATTGAAAACATTATAAAGTATTTAAGTAAATTATTAACAGCTACTCACTCTGGAAAAAGGAAAAATACGAGAGAAAAGGAGAGGAAGACAACAAGAAAAAGGGACAGAAGAAGAAAAAATGGAGAGGGAGACAACGAGTAAATGGGACAGAAGAAGAAAGAAAAAAGGGAGAGGAAGACAATATGTAAAAGGACATAAGTATGAAAAGGGGAGAAAGACAATGACAAAAAGGGACAGGAAGAGAAAAAGAAAAAAGGGAGAGGAAGACAACGAGAAAAAGGAACAGGAAGAGAGAGGGACTAAAGGTAAAAAATAATACACGTGTATTCTGTTAAAATGTATGTATCTGTATAACTGACCTGTTGTTGTTTTGTGTGTTATCTTCTCATTTCAGCACCACAACATAGAGGACAGCATCTACTGGCTGAACCTGCTTGCTGCTGCTGCCCATATTTGAGCTGTGTAAAGGTAAATCATCTCTGTCACATATAGAGTCATGAAAGTACAGCTTATCTAGTGAAATCAATTCTCTGTATTTGACCCATCCTAAATATTCTATCAGAGAGCATGCTAGTAAAAAATAATATGTGAATATTCTGTTAAAATGTATGTGTCTGTATAGTTAACCTGTTGTTATTTTTTGTGTTATCTTCTCATTCCAGCACCACAGCAATGTGTCAAGGCAACACACCTGAGACAAAGAGCAGCTGCCACAAGCAGGTTCATCCTCTTACCCATTCTGTTTGTTGTTGGTTATTTCCTTAAAAACTACGACTACGATGGGCCAGTCTGAGGCATGAAACTCCAGGGCTGAAAATGAGTCCCACTCCGGCCCTCCTTTTTTTTCTTCAATGTGGCCCTAATACTCCTTGTTTTTATCTCTCTTTTGAGGATAAGAGCAATGATCCACTTAAATTTCATGAACATCAAACAACCTTTATCCTAACTCTTGCATGCATCTGGAGGTGCAGTGGAGCCCACTGTAATCAAGAGACCCCTCCCCATAGGGTTTTTTTGGAGTTGGAACATGAAAATTGGTACACATGTGTATGTTGTCCAGACGCACATAAAAGTCTCTGGCACCAATGGTCTACTCCAAACAGGAAGTCGCCCATTTTGATTTTGACTTGTCATTTTGGCATGATTTCCACATGTTGTATTTTAACGAACTAGTCCTTGGGATTTCATGCAATCGACTTCAAATTTTTTACAGATCAGCCACAGACCATGCTGATTAAAAGTTGTGCTCTGCATGTGTGTAGGTCAAAGGGCGTGAGGACCCTATTGTAATCGCGCTGTTTATTATTAGGGCCTGAGCAGGTCACAGACCTGCAAGGTCCCTATTGTTTTTCGAATGATTATTAGGGCCCGATCACCTAGGGGTGTGAGGACCCTATTGAAATGCAAGGATTTTTTATTATTATTATTATTATTGTTAGCGCCCGAGCAACGACAAAGTCGTCCGTGAGGACCCTATTGTAATCGCACTGTTTATTATTATTATTAGGTCCCGAGCACCTAGCGGTACGAGGACCCTATTGAAATGCAAGGATTTTTTAGTATTATTATTATTATTATTATTATTAGGGCCTGAGCACCTAGCAGATTGGCTCCAAACTTGGTGTATGTAAGCATGACTACGTTGTGACCAAAAGTTATCACAGGATTTGCCCAATGTTGAATGGCGCACCTGCTGCTGAGCGTTGAATCTTGAGGTCTCGCCATGAAAAACGAAATTGTTGTAGCTTTGGCAAAAATGGTCCAATCTCCACCAAACTCCACATGATTCATATTAGTCCCACCCTGAACACATTTTCATTACCATATCGCCTGATACTCATAGACCCACCGAGTGGCAACAGGAAGTAGGTCTCATCAAACATGTATCTGAAAGTTACATGCTGTGGTGTATATTTGATGTACAAAAACATGATGTATAATTAGTGCGCTCTCCAACTCCCCCTAGTGGAAAGAGGAAGTGATACAAAATGTGAAATATGTTCTTCCAGCACTGTATCAAAGATATGCTGAGTCACTCCTGCATGCGATATCTAACTTTGATAGAAATGAACTGACGCGTCAGAAGGCATCCTGCCAGCCCCCCCGAGTTGCGTGAAGGTGCGAGGGCCCGTTCATCGCTGCTTGCAGCTTTAATTATCATTATTATTATTATTATTATTCCTCCAAATGAATTGCCTTTTTGGGAGGCTTAACATACCCGAAAACTTTGCACACATCTCAGAAGTGGTGAAAAATTTGATATTTTAAGGGTCTCGTGTGTGGGTTCCAAAAAATGGCTCAGTAGCACCCCCTACAAAAGTTTGAGGAAACAGCCCTTGAAGCTAGTTTAACCTACATGTATGAAACTCGGCAGGCTTATGTAACGCCCAGAGATGTACAAAAAAGCCTGTTGGAGGCATGCTCTAAACCCAGCAGGAAGTCAGCCATTTTGAATTTACTGTGCAATTTTGGTGCATTTTTGGCCATTTTCAGGGGTCATAAATGAACAAACTAGTCCTAGAGATTTCATACGATTGACTTCAAACCTTGGTCTGTCCCATCCCAAGACCTTGAAGATGAAAAGTTATCAAAAGCTTGAGTTTTCGTCAATGCGTGTGACCGTGGGATGGCGTCAAAGTTAGGGGTCTCGCCACTAAACAGGAAGTAGTTTATAACTCCAGCATACATGGTCCAATTTTGGCCAAACTTCACAGGATTGATGACAGTCCTGCCCTGAACACATCTACATGTCAATAATTAGAGATAAACATAGCGCCCCCTACTGGCAATGGGAAATGTCATGTTTTAGACTTTAATGTACATCTCCTACAGACTTGACCAGATCCACTTCAAACTTGGTGAAAAAAAGTCATAAGACGCTGATGATGCTTTATTGTGGAAACTGTGAGTTTTCGTCAAAGGGCATGGCCATGGCCTGGCGGCGAACTTTGATGTTTTGCCGTGATGATAAACGTTGTTGTAACTTGACTCCACGTGGGAATAACTTGCCAAAACTTCACACATATGATGAAAGTCCAGCCCTGAACACATCTACAGAGGAATTTTGAATCACCGCCATAGCGCTACCTACTGGCAACAGAAAGCTACTTTATACATTCTTTGATGTCCCTCTTCTAGCAGGTTAATCAGACCCACCTCATGCAGCAAATGGTTGCAAGCCTACAACCGCTGCGGCGAGGCATTGCCTCTGTACATGGGGCACCGGCACTATCCACTCCACTAGTGACGTCCTCTATGTTTCATTTTTGTTGATGAGATGAGATGTGATGAAAATGTTAGTGGTGGACTTTCAGACATTGAAAGCTGAGAATGGCCGTGCTTGTAATTATCTTCAAATGAGCGTCAGACTGGTAACTCTGCTATTAGTCTGTGCAAGGATGTTTAACTAGCCAGCAAAAACACACACAGTGGAGCAGCAGCTGTTGGTGTGAGTTGTGAGCTGTAATTCAGGAGTAAATAATCAGCCATGTGTGTCTGACTGTGGACGGTGGAGCTGCTGAATGGATTTGTGGAGTTTGTTAGTTGCAGTGGTGGCTGTTGGCAGTTAGCTCCCCTTGTTAGCTGCTGACAGTCCAGACTGTCTCTGGAAGCTTTAAGGTTTGATGCTGTTTGTCAGGCACGTAGGAGGCTCAGTTATCTGTGAGTGTAGCTGTGTTGTAAGTAAACAGTCTGAACTCAGATCAGTTTTCTCTGACAGAGATAAAAGTTTAGTTTTAATCACCAACTCTGAGACATGTGACTTTAAACCTCCAGACTAACATGTTGCAGATTAAGAAGGAATACTGCCACAAATTTCCACATGCTCTGCATTAAGTGTATTGAAATGATGAATGGTGTGCTGGCACCATATTTTTCTAAACAGTTGGTGGATGTTGCTGGTGACTAGAAATACACTTTTCTCCTTGACAAATTAACTGAAATACGCATGTCAAAATACCTTGGTGTTTTGACTGCTACTTTGATGAAGAGAAGGGAAAGGTGCTCTCCACGATTTTAGGGTGGATTGAGTTGTAGATTAGAAATGTCAGGTCAATGACCAGAGTGGTTTTGGCTTTCCTTGAGAAACGTGCCCTCAAAAAACAGAAACAGAAAACTAGGGCTGGGTATCGATTCAGATTTTCCAGATCGATTCGATTTTCAAGGACTCAGTTCGATCCGATTCACGATTCGATTTGATTAAATTAAATTCAGTTCAGTATCGATTCAGTCAAGTATACTTCAATTACGATACAAAATTTGCTTGGATATTAAAATATTTTCTGAGAACTAACGAAGTATATTTAACAAGGAACCCTCTGACCTGGTGCAAAAAATTGAAAATCTTTGCTTCCCAGTTTGTTTCTGGCGGCAGAGCAGAGTGAACCGTCTTTCTTCTCAGAGGATCTTTGTCCCATGATAGCAGGCACGCTGCTCTCCGTGTCTGTGTAAACAACTTTTGCTGGCGATTTGACAGTCACTAGAAGCACATGATGACCCTTTGTAAAAGTTTCTGTGTGGTACCTGTGTTGTACATGAGCTAACGTTAGCGGCTAAGGAAGGACTGAGAGGCTGTCCGGTATGTGTGTGTGTGTGTGTGTGTGTGTGTGTGAGTGTCTGAGGAGCGTCATTACGTTAGCTTGTTAGCTGTAACGTTAGCCTTGTTGTTTGTCATGTTAATGTTATCGTCAGCAGCCCTGAATAGCTTGTAAAGCTTTAGCATAAGTAGTTAACACATTTGTTATCTGCCCATGTATTTACTGCTACAGAAAAATAATAAATCTTTGGGTTTTTTTGCACAACGTTGCCTCTCTGCCGTCTTTTATCACGCTTGCTAACGCTAAGTTAACTTTACCAGCAGATCTGTATGAGGTAGCCTACAAACTGAGACTACAGTTAGCAGTGTGCTGATGCTTAGTGGTATTTCTTAATCTTTTCTGTGAAACTAATGTGCATTTAACAAACATGCGTACATTATTAGCGTTAGCCTATATTTTTAGGGGAAAATGCGAGTGAGAAAAATGTACTGTAGACCCATGCCTTCAGTGGACGTGCTCCCACCGTTATTTGCTGCTCTGTCTTCATTCAGTGTCTGGCCATCTCGCGAGATCTCTTGGCATGACCTCAAGTGCTAAATGCTGATCTCGCGAGACTACCTGGGTTGATAGTACCGCAGGCTGCTGCAGGCTGCTACCGGCTGTACAACACATACACGGAGGAAAATAGTTATAGTAAAAGATCGATTTTTTAATTAATGAATCGATATTGTGCCATTTAACGGAAAATCTATTCGAATCGATTAAATAGATTTTTTCAACCCAGCTCTACAGAAAACCTCCTGGCCACTGGCACAGATAATGCATCTGTGATGACAGGGGTGCACAATGGGGTACACAAAATTCTGAGTTAGATAGAAAATAAATAGTTGGCCCTTTATAAGCTGATAGATGCACAGTATAGAACAATATCTTCTCAGATTCCTTTCTGATATATGCATAAATAGTTTCTGCTTCTCCCTCACTCTCTTTCCAACACACTCTCACTTTGACCTCATATTCACGTTTTAGTTTTGGTCATGGACTTTTCACATCCACATTCGATGTACAAGGTACTCTTGGTGCGTTGGTTGTTGATGTTCTGGGACATTGTGTGAAGTTCTGCCTGTTACATGCATCGTCTTCGTTCAATATACACTTGTGTTTTCACAGTAAATTTAACATTACATACAATCTCTTTCAAAATAAATGCACTATGTTGGCACAACACTGCGAGTTGACTTCTTTTTTTTCTCCGTCAAACACATAACTTTTGTCCTTGTCCCGCCATGTTTCCCCCTGACGCCGCCAGGTGCCATTAAACTATAACAGCAACTGGCTGCGTATCATGCCGATGTTAAAGGAGCCCTGTTTTTGTTGGTTTCTGACGCCGCAAGTCACTGCCCAAACGCTGGGTTTCGATGACTGGGCTCCACTTTCTGGTTCTCTAAATGTTCCTATAGTTTGTAAACATGCAAATAGTTCATTTTTTCAGTAGGAATGTGGATTTATAGGTCATTCTATTTTTATGGTTTGATCTTATACATAATTACATAGTTGGTTTGAGCTTGTAAATATTTATATAGCTGGTTTGATTTTCCCCTCCCTTTTTAGTTTTTCTTCAAATATACTAACAGTGTGTCTCAAATTGCATACTTTTGTACTAAGCATTTTGAGTGTGGTAAGTGTGTTCACACTGCATAGTACAAGAAAGTGCAGTGTACTAATACTAATGCACTCAAAACGGTCCAAAAGTTGAGTGTGGAATGATGGACACTTCTCACCCTCAACGGTCGACATCTTTGTGATGTAGCAAACTTCTCACCTTTTGACAAGGCAGCTGGGGATAACAAGGAGCCTTTTAGATATATGTTTTTTCCAGTACTGTCATCGTTCACATGGGTACTGACGTGCTGGGGGGTATTCCATCAATGTAGCTAAGAATATCCAGATTAGGGTGTAATCTTGAAGTTTACCTAAATGCCAACTCCCAATCTACCCCCAAGCCGTTCCATCAAGTGAAATCAGCTGGCTCCAATTGACTCTAATTCAAGCCTCACCTGTTAAGCCTCAACTCATGCACGCACCCAGGGAAAATAAAAAGCCCAAACTGGTCGAATGCCGAAAATGTTGCAAAATGTCAAAAAGCAAAGGAAAGGAGCGAGTGGAGGCTTTTTCTACGGCGGAGCAAACGCTCCTTATGGAAGTGTATGAGGACTATAAGGACATAATTAAGAAAAAGGCAATACTGCAGCAATTAATAAAGCAAGGCAGGTGGTGTGGCGGAATATTGCAGACAGGCTTAATGCGCAAGTGACAAACAAAATTCAGCATTTCAGCATAATATCATGTTATATAAATCCCGCATCAAAGGGACAAAATATATGTAGATAAGAACACCTATTAAATCTAACAGTTCAAGTATGCCTAATGAAATTCACCAAATGTGTAAATTAATATTAGTGATAGACTATTTATCACATTTATCTACTGATGTAAGCATACATTTCAGATGATGCATTTAATCAAACTATTTTATATCAGTCATCGCATTTATCACATAATTGATTGTAGATTGACATTTCCGAAATGATCAGTTTATAGCAAATAATCACATTACATTAATCTATTGATTGTAGAAAATTCCATTTAGCAAAGCCATCAGTTCAGTGGAGATGAGGAAAACTATTAAGTGAATGCAGGTGATAGTGAATCAGTTATCTATTTCTCATCATTTGGGAGTCAATTGTAAGCTCTATCCTTTATTATATCAAAATAAGGAAAATCCCCTTAAATGTATGGAATGTGCTATAGGATGAGGAACAGACAAACCACAATGGTGTGTGTCATGGTTAATTCATAAATATAAAAGATAACCATATGTTAATGTGAACAAATCAAGCCCTATGCATGATGTATGGTGATGCTAGAAATCATCAAAATGAATAGAAAATACACCCTTTTTACCTCTCTGCAAACAGTTGCCTTACTTAGCCTCTCAGCATCACCAACACTATACAGGAATGTACCGCTAGAAAAGAACCTCAGTGCAATACAGACTGACTGCACAGTTGTCAGAGACTGGCTGCGGCGTGTGACCTTTATAATGTGTGGTTCCAGCTAACTGCATAGATACACTATGCTTTGCTTGCTGAACCGGTACCTCTCCCACAGATAGGAGTCTGTCTGTATCAATGGTTTGGTCCTGTCCTGGAAGACCCTTGGAGCTGGTGGTGGTTGGAAGGCCCTCTGGACAATGTGGGCCTCCTCATCAACAGGATCCTTGATGAAGGGGCATGCCATTATTTCCTAATTTATTCTCTCTTGCTCTGTCTCTGTGTCTCTCTGGGTGTGTCCCTCTCCTCCTCTGGCCGTTGTCAGTTGACCATAATTGGCTGTGAATTTGCTAGCCAATTGGAAACACAGTGGGGTGGGGATGGGAGGGCAATCACATATTCATGTACAATCTTTTTTTTAATGCCTCAGTTTCATTTTATTATAGTTTTGTTCTTATTAAATTGATTTTGGCTTTACTGTTGTAAGTGTTTTTTTTTAATTATCTTATTTTTATTACATTTTAATTTGTTTTTTAATAGTTAATTTTTTATTAATTATTTTATATATTTTATGATCTACATATTATTTTATCATTACATGACAGTTGTGAGTGTGTAAAAGCACTGGCAGAACTGTCTTTTAGGTGTCTGTTCTTGTCTATTGAACTTTTTTTGATGATAGATGGAGCTAATCCACACCTTAATCCTGCTACAGACCAGGATTGCCCAGCAGCATAAGCTACCACGGTTACTAGGCTGGGATTCAGGTTAACCACCTTGATGGAACGGAGTTGTGGCTCAGTTTGATGGAATGGAAACCGGAGTTTAGCTCTGTGTATCAGGCTTAGCCAGAACCATGGTTTCCATGGTTACTGATGTGAGGCTAATCTTAGCCACTTTGATGGAATAGAACTCTGGCTCACATTAGCTAGACTTGGCCATTTAAGCCTGGATTTGCCTTTAGCCTGCTTGATGGAATACCCCCCTGATGTACTGCGGTAAGCGTGTTGTGTTATTTACGATGTTTCTGTGATAGCATCTCTGTGCTGTTCTACCGAACTCTTACCAGCTACTTTTCTGATTTTCCTCACTTCAGCTGCTAAACACCTACTTCACTTTTTAACCCACACTAGCTCCATTTAAGTACTCATAGCTCTCCTCTTCTTTCATCAACTTTATTGCTAATCTTAGCTGTTGTTTACACGCTATTAGCCTTGTAAGCTATGTTAGCTTAACAGTTGCGATGGCTTCTTTTCCTGCTCTCTCTTGGTTGGTGTGCCAGCTGTTTAGTTATTCCTCTTCCTCCTTTAGCGACAGTGATACATGTAACAAATGTTGCAGCCGGGAAGCTGGGTAACTGTCCGAGAGAAGTGTACCACTAAGCCGAAGCCCATGGTTCACCATGAGCCTCTTCACGTTTCCAACCGTTTTCCCCACTCAGTGACGCACCCGCTGAGGAGAAAACTCTGGTCATTGGCAGCTCTATTCTGAGAAATGTGAAGTTAGCAACACCAGGAGCCATAGTCAAATGTATCCCTGGGGCCAGAGCGGGCGACATTGAGTCAAATTTAAAACTGCTGGCTAAAGCTAAACGTAGATTTAGTAAGATTGTTATTCACGTCTGCGGTAATGACATGCCAATCGGAGGTCACAAAAATTAATGTTGCCTCGGTGTGTACATATGCAAAGACTATGTCGGACTCCGTAGTTTTCTCTGGACCCCTCCCAAATTCGACCACTGATGAGATGTTTAGCCACATGTCAGCAAACGACGTGGGCTTCATCGATAATTGGCAAACTTTTTGGGGAAAACCTGGTTTGATTAGGAGAGATGGCAGTCATCCCACTTTAGATAGAGCTGCTCTCATCTCTAGGAACCCTGACAACCCAGAGTTGAGGCCAGGAATCAGAGTCGCAGTCTTAAACGCTTCTCTGAGCTTCTAGTGCAGTTACCCATCCATAGTTTTATACAAATGCTGTCTGTCCCCAGACCACTTAAATGATTTAAATCAAAAGTTAAACAAAGAGGAGGTGTGCATAAAAACCTAATAAAACCTCTTCTGTGACAGAAAGACAAAACAGGAGAATTAAATGTCGAGTGTTAAATATCAGTTCTCTCTCATCTAAAGCAGTGTTAGTAAACAAATTAATATCAGATAAATATACTGATTCACTCGGCCTCACTGAAACGTGACTGTGTCACAATTAATATGTCAGTCTAAATGAATCCATTCCTCCTAGTCATAATAATACCCACATTCCTCGAGGCAGCGGCCGAGGAGGGGGAGTTGAAGCCATTTTTAACTCTCGTCTATTAATCAGCCCTAAACCTAAACTAGATTATAATTCCTTTGAAAGCCTCGTCCTTAGTCTTTTACATCCCACCTGGTTACCTCTAGGCTGGATTACTATAATTCCCTATTATCAGGTAGCTCTAATAAGTCTGAAAACTCTCCAGCTAATCCAGAACACGGCAGCACATGTACTGACAAGAACTCAGACACAAGATCACATTTCTCCTGTTTTAGCTTCTCTGCACTGGCGCCCTGTAAAATCCAGAATTTAATTTAAAATCCTTCTCCTAACTTACAAAGCTCTAAATGGTCAGGCTCTGTCATATCTTAGAGAGCTCATCGTGCCCTATTATCCCACCAGAGCACTGCGCTCTGAGAATGCAGGGCTACTTGTGGTTCCTAAAGTCTCCAAAAGTAGAACAGGAGCCAGAGCCTTCAGCTATCAAGCACTTCTTCTGCGGAATCATCTTCCTGTTTCTGTCCAGGAAGCAGACACCATCTCCACATTTAAGACTAGACTTGAGACTTTCCTTTTTGATAAAGATTATAGTTAGGGCTGGCTCAGGCCTAACTATAATCTTTCCTTTTTGATAAAGATTATAGTTAGGGCTGGCTCAGGCCTGTTTTGGACCAGCCCCTAGTTAGGCTGACATAGGCCTGGTCTGCTGGGGACCTCCTATAATACGCTGAGCACCTTCTCTCCTTCTCTCTCTCTCTCTCCTTTGCTAACATTCATGTCCTGTTACTGCATCTCGCTAACTTGGCTCTACTGCATGTCACTAACTCAGCTTCTTCTCTGGAGCCTTTGTGCTCCTCTGTCTGGCAGGTTAACTCGTATTGTAGCTGTGCCTGGATCGTGTGACGTGGTTGTGCTGCTGCCGTGGTCCTGCCTGATGCCGCCTACTACTGCTGTTATTATTAGTCATACTTCTACTATTATTATACACATATGATTATTATTGTCCCATACATATACTATCATATATATTAACATATACTTACAACATATTGTACCACAATAGTCGCAATTATTATTATAATACTATTATAATAAATTAATGTTGTTGTAAGCTACTGTCTTTACTGTCTGTCCTGCATCTCTCTCTGTCTCTCTCTTAAGTCTCATTTTGTCATACTGCAAATGTATTTTATTGATCTGTTCTGTACGAAATCTATTGCATGTCTGTCCGTCCTGGAAGAGGGATCCCTCCTCAGTTGGTCTTTCTACCATTTTTTTCCCCTCGTTAAAGGTTTTTGGTGAGTTTTTCCTTATCCGCTGTGAGGGTCCAAAGGACAGCGGAATGTGGTTTGCTGTAATAAAATTGAATTGAATTGAATTGTTGAATAGAGGCTGTCAGTAATGTTTGTTGGGTCTGGAATGATTTGGTGCTGCCAACAATAGTGTGAATACTGACCTTTGCTAGCTAACTTACTTGCTCCTAGCTACAGTAGTACATTTTAATTAGCATTGACATTGTGGCATAAGTTTAATTTATTTGTGGGTGGAGATGGCGGTCAAATGTTGGTGATAATGCTCCACCATCTGCAATTAGACTTTTAAAAAGGTGACGAAGAAGAGGTGGTTTGAAAAAAAAAGCTGTTGTCACATCTAGTAAGTGGAAAATGGCAGCGCACGATATGGGACAGTACTACTGTTGCAATTAGTGCACCACGCAAAAAGTAGGTAGTCTACACAGTGCACTACAGTGAAATTTACTAACATATGTATGCAGTTTGAGACGCACTCTAAGTTCCTGTAGTGAGATAGATACATTTATCTACTTGTTTGTATGGCTGCTCTTGATTTCTCCCTTGCTAAATCCAATGTACAGTGACATCATCAATATGTAAATGAATGTGCAGTGTCATCAATAAGCAAATGAGTGTAAGATGCCTTCTGCTGACTTTTGAAGCTAGCGCTAGCTACTGTCATTGGAAAAGAGTTGGCAACACAAACCCAATATTGTCAGTCTCAGTGTCCTGACCTGCTTATGTTGGACAAACAATCCCAATTAACGGCTATAAGCTGTTATTGCAGTAATCCAGATATGTATCTTGAATATAAATAATATTACAGAATATATATCTACATTATTTTGTTATTCTAAATGCTACATTTTTTCATCAGAAATTCTCTAAGTGACCTCCTGATTTTTTGTCTTTTCTACTAGGATTGAAGGCTCCTGTCAAATCACTGTCAAGTCAAAATGTACTGTATGTGACCCCGTTTTTCTAAAAAAAAAAAAAAAAAAAAAAGTACATTTACTGAGAAAGAATGGGTGGGTGGGCTGTTCTTGTCATAGACATATATATGTAGACGCCGCATCAAGTGGGTTTGCCCGCTGCTGCGATACGTCAACGTGGCTGCCATATTGGATGTGGCAAAGCTGCGCTGTAAACTAATACAAGTTCGACTTAATTTCAAAAAGCGCCTTTCTACAAAAACAATGTATTTGATCTTCTCAGATGGCTAAGATAAGAACTTTATTGATCCCACACAGGAGCAAGTGTGTGTGTGTTTGTGTGTGTGTGTGTGTAGTACAGTAGGCCTACAATAAAAATACAAGACACAATAAAAAGACAGACAGATACAAAAATAGCAAATATTTGCATATAAACTAAAACGCCAATGGTTCCAAAGCCTTGAGGTGATCCTAACCGTACTCATGGCAGGATTTGCAAGTACTGAAATTAAGCTGTTTGGTGACTCAGATATCCTACACAATTACACTTTCTGGGGCTTCTGAGGCTTGTGCTTCCCTTCCTTCAGAACGGTACTCCATGCTGGGGAGAGGAGTTGGGGGCATGCTGTCACCCCCAGTGAATGCCAAGCAGGCTCCATCGACCGGGTGCTTCCCTCTCCTGCGATCCCGACTCAGCAGCACCAGCCCCAGCCCCACGGGCCCGGCCGGGCGATCCATGGCAATGGCACCTCTCTAAGTCCGTCATCCAGCGATCCAGAGCCGCAGCCGTTCCCTGGTCTTCGATCACGCTTGCCTGTGTTTCCAACGCTTCTCTCAGAGTGGCAACTTCCTGACTACATATATGTATATATATATATATATATATATATATATATATATATATACATACATGTATATATCTATCTATCTATCTATCTATCTATATATATATATATATATGTATGTATGTATGTATAGGCTACTGTGCATTGTTTTTCGGCACCACCTTGTTCTCTATAGCTGATGTAAGGCGACTTACTCCTGTGTGGGATTAATAAAGTTCTTATCTTAGCCATCTTTGTTTTTGCATGTGTGAATGAATAAACGACAGGCATTAACGTACATTTCTTTGAAGAAAGGCGCTTTATGAAATTAAGTTCATTCACTTGTATTAGTTTACAGCGCAGCCTGCCACATCCAATATGGCGGCGACATTGACGTATGGCTCAGCGCTCAATGCGGCGTCTTTTATATGTCTATAGTTCTTGTCTTACGAAAACCAATGATCCAGTGATCTACGTGGTCATTCTTGTCCTGCGCGGCAGAAACGCCCCGCCACATAGATATATATATATGTATACATAGATGCCGCACCCTGGCTTGTGGGATGCGTCAATACCGCCGCCATCTTGCCTAGGTGCTCTGACGGATTCAGACCCATGTCAGACTCGGCAAAAATACCACATTTTTGCTCTGCATTTGGGTGTATGAACGAAAGAAGTGTTAAAACCAAGCAGAAGGGAATAACATTCCACAGGTAAGAAGTTGTTTTACAATATTTTACTGTTACGAACATGTTTAATGAGATATATATCTCAAAAAGTGATCCTTCTTTTAAGCTAATCAAGTAAAGTAACTGTCCTGATCTGGTCCTAACGCCAAATTAAGCTAACGCTATGTCACACAACTTAAAGACAAAAGGTTAACATTTATATAATATTACTTCTAAAATTATGATGCTTTGTCAAACAGCTATGTCGGTGTATGTGTTATTCCAAATTGTAAACTATCTGTTTCATGGCACCAATGTGACTAATGCAGTATAACGTTAGTAGTTAACTTGTGGCCTGAATTGTAACTACAAATTATGTTGAACTGCGTTTTTCTGACACACTTATTTTGTGTGTAGTTTCCCAAAAAACACAGATCGGAGACGGGCATGGGTAGCAGCAGTGAGGAGAAAGGACTTTGTCCCGAGTGACTCCTCAGTCATCTGCAGCTGTCACTTCAGACCTGAGGACTTCGACAGGACTGGGCAGACTCCTAAAAATAATACTAGCTACTGTACACTGCATTGTTTGTAAATATGACCTAATAATGTAAACAGTTCTGTGTCCAGGCTCCCATGAGCACTGTGGTGTTATGAGATTAAAGCAAAATTTTGTGTAAACATGCAGCTCTAAGTCATTTATTTTCACTTGTACAAAACCAACATTTGTTAATCAGAGTCTACACTGCAGCTCGGCACAACCCTGCTGATACACTGTTTTTTGCACATTGTGTGAAATGTGAATAAACATGTATAGTCAAAATTAATTAAATGACATCATGGTGGGCATTGTACATCTAGTAAGAAAAAAGAATATTTATTACATGGGGAAAGTTTAAATGTGTTGTAGAACTATTACTGTTACTTTATCTACATAAGGTCAAATATTTTGGTATGAAAAGCTGCATTTTTTATTTAACCAAGTATCCTGTATCATAACTACATGTCTGACAATTGTAACAAACCAAACCGCATGAAAATCGGTTGAGAATTCAGTAAGTAATGATGATTTTAATCATAAACAGTCTCCTGCCTCAATAGACATACATGCATTAGGCAGCGCGGCACCACCTGGGCAAGATGGCAGCCGCGTTGACGTATCGCTCCAATGAGGAGCACCGTTGAATGCGGCATCTACGTATATATATCTATGCCCCGCCATGCGCGGTTGTAATCAGACACCGCTGCTGTACTTTGCGGAGTGTAATCTACGCAGAAGACGTTCTTACAGGAAAGCTGCCATCTCCGACCTTCCACACGGGACATGAATGTAGCATGCGTCCAGTCAACGAGAGGTTGAACAGGATGAGAATGGGCGGCTAGCAGCTGGTCTGCATCTCAACAGCACAGTAGCATCCCTGTGAAGCTCGATGACAGGTCGGTAACATATCGTCACACTCAATGTATGCAGTCTCACTGGGGCCGTTCATCTCTCAGTCTGTGAATGTGTGTTCTTGCTGTGTTTGATGTGTTGTTGTAGGCTGTGTGTTCTATGGCTGCTGCAGCGCTACAGGTGCACACAGGCTGCTTGTGCACACACACGGCCGTGTCCTTCACAAGATCACTGTCTCTGCAGACAGAAGGTCATTAGAAGACGCAGCTCCTCTCAGTGGTCTCATGTCTTCTGATCGGCTTTTACCGGGCTGTTTCAGCAGATGATAGACCACACAGCAGCCCGCCTTTTCACCTTTGCGACCCAAAATGTGTTTTTATTGATACAGCCTAAATGATCTATGAAGTATTAGTAAATAATATATTAATCATACAGAAAGCCGTTACTTACAACTTATAAAGCCTTTGTAAGTGGTCCCTTATCAGAGAGTGGCCAGTAGCCTACCAATGTTCTTACTTCAAAACCACATATTTAACCACAACATCTACTGAGTGGACCTTATGCTGAGATTGTCTTTGCTGTTTTCAATATAACATATTTTATTTTTATCAGCTGACAAAACTGGCCACACCTTAGGCCTACATCCTTGGCTGACTGCTGCTGGAAAGATGGTCTTTTCATAAAAATGGGCTGTCTATACAGCAGAAGGCACTAACACTTTTGAAATGGGTGGGGATGCACAACAATATTGGAACATCATTGGTATTGGCCGATATTGGCCTTAAAATGAACTATCAGAATTGGCCAGCATGCTTTTTCTTACTTTGCACAATGAATTAATATGACATACATTGAAAAGCATTCTATTTCATGCCTCCAACTGCTGGCCATCATGATAACAGTATGCATGCATAATATGATGTTAATTCCACTTTAGAAGAGACTTGATGAGCACTAAAATTAGGTGGGGAAAAAGTGGATATATTCAGGGCTTGAAGCAAGAAAATTTTTTTAGAGGGCATGAAGGCAGGGGGGGCTTCTGCGCTAGGGGGGTCCAGGGGCAAGCCCCCCGATAAAATTTTGAACATTTGACATCTAAATGAATTAATCTGGTTGGGGCCCGGCAATTTTAGTCAATTCTGAGCAACAAGAGGCAGAATAGGAAGACAACAAAAACGTCTGCATTAAAATATACATTTTACATCAGTTGAGGCTTGAACTCACGACCTTTGACATCAAGGAGCATCTTCTATCTCTCTGAATTGCAGCCCCCAACCTGTAGCCATTTTTCTCTCTCTCTCTCTCTCTCTCTCTCTCTCTCTCTCTCTCTCTCTCTTTCTCTGTGTGTGTGTGTGTGTTTTCATCTCTCTCGTGTCTAGACCAAACTGAACAAATATTTATAGACGGACAAGCAACATCATAATTAAACAGGCTTTTATTTTTAAAATTTATTTTATTTTGAAAATTGGCTGGATTCTCTCGTCTTTTCTGTGTCTGACTTCCTGTTTGGTATGATCCGCTCTATCCAGCTTAACAGAAGCGCTCGCAGCTCGCGTGAAAAATAGACCAGACGCCGAACTGAAGCACTGCAGTGCGCGAGCCTCCGTGGGTGCTCCGCTTTGCTCAGCGGCCTGTGTGGACAGTCAGTCAGATAGGTTAACATGGGCACCGATTGAAAACTGCCTCCGCTGCTGGGCGCTGCGCTTCGAATATTACTGTGCCGGAAATCCAGCACCGTGCCGGAGATCTTGAATATTGGTATTGGTCACTAGCCAAATCAGTTGTTATATATCAGCATATCAGATATCGGCCAAAAAAATCCAATATCATGCATCCCTAGAAATGGTTGCTTCATGATCAGGGAAAACTGAAAAAAAGGGCTATGGCATTTTTCTTAAAGAGGTTGAAACCTGCAACTACCGGAATACTCTGCGCCACGCCGGACAAATAAACACTCCTGTTGGTGGGTGACATAATGTGAATTTGGCATTTTTTTACACGAAACATATTTCAGCCAGGCGGTAACAAATGATCTAGAATTACAGTTAAAAACCAAGTTAAAATATGTTTTTGAAAACATGGGGTGAGTTGAGAAATAGGCAACGCAGTAACAGAGCTTGGTTCATATTTGATCAGCACTGCTTAGTTCTACCATTTGATCTGTTTTTTCAGCCTTCACTTTTACAATACAAGAAACAGTACACTCTAAAAATGTAAACTATGATTTCAAATATGGAGTAAATTTTGAAGCTGTGAAATTATTTATCTTGTGAAACGAGTTAATGTAAGTTAAAAAAATAAAATAACCATGACCCATAAAACTGAGTAGATATAGTTAGTATTATCTAAAGCCCCCTGCAGACTGTGAATTTTAGCAATTTTGTATGTTTAGTGCAGTTACACTGTGCGACATGGATCTAATGAACTTGGATATGACATCAAGTTTGATGCATGCAGACTGACAGCGCCTACTGAATCACAGACTATGATGTACAATGCAGTAGCTTCCCATACTGAGTGCACAAGGATGCTGCATGGGTTATTACTTCTCCAACTGTGAAGTGCAATATAGAGGGTCACATTATTGAATAACCTAAACTTATTGGCACTATATACTGTGGTGTGTCTGTGTGTGTGTGTGTTTGCTAGCTGCTTGATTGCTCACCTGGCAGCTGCAACTCCGCCTCTATTTCCTTCCATTCTTCGTCCTTCTTGATGTGATCATGGTAAGAGCTGGAGGACACATCATACAGGCAAGGCCTCTGCTGCCACAACTCCATAAGGTTTTCCTCTCTGCTGGAATCCCACATATTTCTTTTAGCGTGTTTTGCCTCCATGGCAAGCTGTTATCCATCTGTTTGTTTGGCCAGTGCATCATTTCATACTGCATTTCTATTTGTTGCTTAGTAGACATAGGTCATAACAGCAGTCACACAGTGACATGGTCATCCCAAATTTCTGACACTGTCAGAATTTTATCCCAAGATTGCAAGACCATGACAACGGCCAAAACTTTATCGGCTGTTTCCAACAGAGAACCAGTAGGCTATTATTAGTGAGGAAGAAGATGTAATAGCCCTATATATACCTACTACTACAGCGCGAACACTGGCTCAGGCTCACGACACACCCTCGTCAGCTTCTGTAGGTAAACAGAGGAATACCAAAATGGTGCAAACTTGTGATTTCCCCAGCTGTGGGAATAAAAGCATCGCCGGCTCGCAATTCCATCGGTTTCCTGTTACAGATGTAACCCGTAGGCAACTTTGGTTAACCCACCACCAGAACAAAGCAGAGACTGGTCATAATCACATATGAATTCACATTTCTATGTGATTGATTACTCATGTCATGGATTTAGCAGTTAGCCTAATACAATAAACTAAATGCCGTGTGCAATGTACTCTCCACAACACAACAGGCTATTAGTTCAATCAAACATTTTGTTTTACAGACAATCAGCTACAGACATCGTTATATAGATTGATATTAGGTAATATATCTCTTTGGGCACAGCAGTGCGGAAATTGCGTTTTCTCTGTCCGTCGGGATCTGTGGGCAGCTGAAGTGAGCTTGACATACGCGCAGTTGCTTCACCCTCGCCAGCTTGGTAGCAAGGTTCATCCCAATTGACACAAGCCCAAGTTGCCTACAGGTTACATCTGTAACAGGAAACCGATGGAATTGGGACCCGCAATGTTTTTATTCCCACAGCTGGGGAAATCACAAGTTCGCACCATTTTGGTATTCCTCTGTTTACCTACAGCAGCTGACGAGGGTGTGTCATGAGCCTGAGCCGGTGTTCGCGCTGTAGTATAGGGCTAGTACATCTTCTTCCTCACTAATAATAGCCTACTGGTTCTCTGTTGGAAACAGCCGATGTAGTTTTCGTTAGCCGTTGCTATCCTGCGCACCGGCACGGCGTGGTGATAAACTGTCTAATTGATTTCTGTTGGCCACTCCACATAAATTTTATCCCGCTCCACTTGCTCACCACTCCGCTCAAAAAAAATGCGTCGTACTACCCTAACCTGTAATCTTCTATTCACAAATAAAACATGAGCTTGGTAGATTCTCCGGGGAAGCCCTCTCCCCTCTCCCCGCAGTTAGGGACCGTTCTCCACGGTACCGCTGTCGGCAGGGTGGAAATAAGTCAAAGTGTGGAGGAGACGGACCAGGTTAAGTGGCTGACCTCCGGGGAAGCCCTCACTTAGGAGATCGGAAATGTATACCATTTCATACAATGAGAGTATATTGTAGGTGGGCCATCTTGTAGTAATCCAGTATCTTTGGTAAAAGCACACACAGAGGCACATTTATGCTGGGGGGCCGACGACTATTTATGCATTGGATTAAAATGTGCTATATCGTGATATGTATCGTTATCGGGATATGAAATGACCTATATCGTGATATGAGATTTTGGTCATATCGCCCAGCCCTATAGTAAGATAGGTTAATCACGGTGTAGCCATGGTTTCAACATTGGCGAAAATTTTGAACATTGTAAATTAAAATGCATCAATCTGGTGCACTCTGAGAGCAAAATCTCAATACCTAGCACCTCATTTTTCAGACCTAAAACTGAAATTTAAGACCTTTTTAGGCCTTAAAAATTGGATTGTTGGATTTTAGACTAAGTCTTTTGAAGACCTGTGTGAGTAGTAGCCTAGATAGCAATAAATAATCCAAATTTTATTTTACATCCTTTATTGATTTGTGTCATTCTTGTTGCTGCTTGTGTGCCTCCAAAACAGACATGATAGCCTACACAAAACAAAGCACTGACTGGACAACCAAATAAGTGCTTGACAATAAAACTAATGAGACAGTAACCAAAAGATAAGACATAAGCCTACAACATGAACAGGATGGGATACAGTACATATGGCTTCAATGAATATAGGCCCGCAACTAGATGGCACTGTAGAGAAATTTCCTATTACAACTGGCACTGTGTACAAATTTTCTATTACAACTAGATGGTATTGTATATAAATTGGAGATGGAGAGAACTCCAGTACTCAAAAAGGCAGCTTCACATTATAAAGTGAGATTTTGCAGGGGTCTTAGAAATAAACAATTAAATCAAGCCTTTGACATTATAGTTTTACTCAAGATCTCCAAGCCTACCGTGATGACTACAGTATAAGTCCCAGCCAAAAGTGAATGAGTGTGTGTGTACACAGGCTGAGAGTGTGTGTGTGTGTGTGTGTGTGTGTGTGTGTGTGTGTGTGTGTGTGTGTGTCATAGACTGTATAAATAATGGACGTAGTCACCGTGACGTGAAGTGGCAAAACTCGGTGCCTGGGCTTGGCCTAGAGGCTCCCGACCTTGTCCACAATGTTGCTTCTCAGTTGTCCTCTGATGTTGATCTGGTACCTTGGATTCAGCTAAGTAATACGCTTCAAGCTTCAACACATACAACTCATCGAGTCAAGCCCCGGAGCTGGACTGAAAACCGCTTCTCAGCACGTCTGCTTTTATGCTGGGTAGTGAGACTGGGTAGTCTCCACCTCTTTCTGCTAATCCATCCTACTTTAATCCAAATGTATTGGTGGAAACCTTTTTCTTTTTGTCCAATCATGAGCAGGCCCGTTTTTAATGGTGTATTACTTTCATTTTGAGCCATTTTCCACCCTTAGCTCCGGATTCGCTTTTAGGGACTTTCTTTATGCAGCCCCTTGTGCTCTCATATGCTCTCATGCAGTATGAACCTTTAATGTGCATGAGGTAATACAGACAATTGAATGTGTGTGTGTGTTATCATTATACAGAACTTGATAGTTTATATGTGTGTTCTTTTAGTGTGGATACAATATCAGCTCATAACTCTATTATTACTATATTGTGAATACTTTGACATGTATAACAGTGTTTTAACACATATGGATGCATCTCACTCAGTTTTATAAGAACTTATCCATAAAACATAGTTATATGATGGTTATATGGCTTTGTTTCTTAATCAACTTATGCAGTATAACACTTTTACTTGATTAGGGATTAACTCTTTAGACTACAGACATCACCCATCCGTTTCTGAAGAGTGGATTTGAAGCTCAAAATACTCGGCTATGGACGTCGCCATCTTAGCAGTGCTTGACTCCGCCCAACTCCTGGACAATCAAAAATGGGCAAAGAGGCGGGCCGAATGAAGCCTGGTTGCCTAAACACGCCCACCTTGCTCGACGTTGCTAAGTTAGCTAAGGCTAACAAGCTAGGCTAAGAAGCTACGAGGCTAACAAGCTACGCTACTTTGGCAAGCCCTGTGGTGTCAGCTTGGTGCCGCTTGGTGCCAGCTCCTTCATGAAACTTGAGGTAAGTTGAGTCTACCTGAAACTAACGTCATACAACAAATCTTGAAACAATGCTTCAGCTGTTATTGAGATTACACAATCTTAAAAAACGCTTCAACATTTTTAAATATAGAATGCTAACGTTAATTATGGTAACGTGACATTGATAAAAGTCGAAGGGGACTGAAATGTATCTGTAACGTTACTGTTATCAACAGCGCATTGCGAGATTATCATCTAGAACATGATAAAGAAATGTAGAAATTGTGAAAGAAAGGCAGTGTTATACTTGTTAAAAGATGTTAATTTCTTTCAGTACATCACCGGTGTTGAGGTCATGGCCACTTGTTAACATTATGTCTCCACCACGCCTGCTACACACAGCAGAAACTGTAAGTACCAGTTTTGGCTACTTGACTTTAGACAGCTAATATTACATTGTCTTCCAAGGACAGAAAGAAAGCATTTAAAAGACTGTCATCTACATTTTGAGGTGTTGCTCCCTGTTTTATTTTATCCTACAGATGTGACATAATAGTATTGTCAACAAAAAGAAGCGATTCACCCTTTATAGTTAACTGTCTGTTTTTAATTACCTAAAGCATTTATTACACTTATTGTTCTTTCATATGCACAGTGTGGAGCATTGGTGACAGCTATGTCCAGCGTGATGCCCAGAGAGGTGCAGAGACCTTGGGAAGCACCCTCAGCATGCCGGGCATCTGTGTATGCTGGTTTGGCTGGGGTGGACTGCAGTGGAGAGGCCTTTTCTCCTTCTTTTCCCACTCCCTGCAAGGAAGAGCAGCACCAGATGTCCTCTTCATCCCCTGTGGCGACAAAGACATGGGGAAGGTCAGCAGTGTCAAGCTGGTCAGCATGATGAAGGAGGACCTGCACCAGCTTCACCTCCAGCATCCTGGAATTAAGATAATATTTTCTTCATTGGCCCAAAGGTGCAGGTGGGAGGCTGGTGGCAATCCAGCAAAGATTGATAAGACCAGGAAATGTGTTTACAGTGTTACAGCTACATTTGTTCATAGTTTAAATGGTGCCATAATTGAGCACCCTCACATCAGACACATTCATCTCACACCTAGGAGAATTTATATGTTTTTAAGTAAATTAGTTAATTGTCTTAAAGACCACCCCCAAACGCAGTGAACTGCCTACAGTTGGCAGTGTCACTGCTTTTGAATTTGGCCTTTAGGACACATTTTGTTAGGCCTGAACATAGCCCAGGCTGTCATGGCTAATGTTGAGTTTTTGATATTCATCTATAACTTGTTTAAAGTTTCAAAAATTCTATTTATATTTGCACTCCTTTTGTCTTTGTTACTGACTGAATGTTGTATTTCACAATCAAATCAATTGAAACGACAAACAAAGCATACACTACAGATAAAACATTATGCATTAATGTTTAACATGGTCACTGACAAAAAATTAAGCAGTCCATTTCTGTGTGGGCCTGATTATTTTAACTTTGTACTTGAAGATAACTAAGCACCTTACACCCAGCAGCAGAGCCTGAGAAGATTTTGCAGAGTAACCTTTGTTTGCTGCTCTGTTAGAAGTCTAGGTTTAACACATTAGAATGAGACTGGATAAAAGGGCTCAAAATGAAAAACAAAGAATTAGCTGGACACAATAGTTTTGAAGCCCCCAAGGAGGTATCACTTGTTGCTATGTTGCCAACTCTGAGAGGGTCTTCCTCAGGCAAAGGTATTGTGACGTTTTTATAGTGAGGCAAACAGAAAGATAATCAGCCAATTATGTGTTACCTTTTTTTAGCCCCACTATATAAGCCTCAATACCGAGCAATGCCCACAGAACCTTCTCAAATGTCACAACGTCACAAATAAATAATACCTCCTACGGGACTTAAAACTATTCAGTGTGCAGATATTTCCTTGTTTTTCACAAAAGTAGAATAGTTTCTCAGTGAATTTTCTTCATTTGTCTTAAAGAAATGTCCAAACAAAACCAGCACATAACATCAGCTTTTCATTTTTTTTTTACATTCTGCTAAGATAAATGCAAACTTGGGTAAATGTTAAGACATAAATGAAAACATTAAGATACCATTAATAACTATTATATTTTGTTAATGGTTTAAATCATCACTATATTTCTAATCATCACAGGAAACTGATGAATGACAGCTTTCAAAAAATGAGCTTTTACTCTAAAGTAAATTTTGTCTGATCCATTTTATATAGCAAAAGTTATAAAACAAAAAACAGTTTAACAAAATTAAGTCAAAGCTTGCATTCATGAAAACATCCATATTAAAAGGTTACAAAAAGTACACATAAAATAAATGAAAAGATTTATAACAGTAATTATAAAACCTATGAATTAGGACCCAGTGTCATAATTTGCAAAATCTTAATTTCTTGTGAAACAACCTCTTTACTGTGGAGTAAACATCACATTGGTCGAGGCGTTATAACTTTCCTCAAGTGTCCTACAAGAGAGAAAGATGACAGGTTAGAAACACAGGTAGAAACCACTGACTACAGCCTGTCTTGGTTAAGTCACGGAGTCCCATGTCAGTCTCATTCACTCTATTGTGAAAAAAATGTTTCAAATGGAGCTGTCTGAAAAATTTGTAAGAGTCAACTTTCAATTTGAAAGCATTAACTTTATTAGTGGGAACAAAAGATAGCCCACGGCTCAAAACATTACTTTGGAGGGTGGTGAGTGGATAATGCTGATGCTGATGATGATGATACTGACAAAGTTTATTCTGAAGTCTAATTACTTCATGTTTGATAAAAAATATTATTTGCAATCTCAAGGCACGAGTATGGGGTCACCTTTTGCCCTTAACTATGCAAATTTGTATATGGGACTGTGGGAAGAAAATCATATATTTAATAACAATCCATTTTCTGGTAACATGTTGGGTTTTTTTGCAGATTTATTGATGACATTGTGATGGGATTTGTAGGCAGTGAAGATGACCTGAAGCATTCAATGTTTACATTAATGGGACATATCCTAACTTCACTATGGAATATAGTCAAAAAGAGACTCATTTTTTAGATCTACAGTACAGGCCAAAAGTTTGGACACACCTTCTCATTCAAAGCATTTTCTTTATTTTCATGACTATTTACATTGTAGATTCTCACTGAAGGCATCGAAACTATGAATGAACACATGTAGAGTTATGTACTTAACAAAAAAAGGTGAAATAACTGAAAACATGTTTTATATTCTAGTTTCTTCAAAATAGCCACCCTTTGCTCTGATTACTGCTTTGCACACTCTTGGCATTCTCTCGATGAGCTTCAAGAGGTAGTCACCTGAAATGGTTTCCACTTCACAGGTGTGCCTTATCAGGGTTAATTAGTGGAATTTCTTGCTTTATCAATGGGGTTGGGACCATCAGTTGTGTTGTGCAGAAGTCAGGTTAATACACAGCCGACAGCCCTATTGGACAACTGTTAAAATTCATATTATGGCAAGAACCAATCAGCTAACTAAAGAAAAACGAGTGGCCATCATTACTTTAAGAAATGAAGGTCAGTCAGTCCGGAAAATTGCAAAAACTTTAAATGTGTTCCCAAGTGGAGTCGCAAAAACCATCAATCGCTACAACTAAACTGGCACACATGAGGACCGACCCAGGAAAGGAAGACCAAGAGTCACCTCTGCTTCTGAGGATAAGTTCATCCGAGTCACCAGCCTCAGAAATCGCAAGTTAACAGCAGCTCAGATCAGAGACCAGATGAATGCCACACAGAGTTCTAGCAGCAGACCCATCTCTAGAACAACTGTTAAGAGGAGACTGCGTGAATCAGGCCTTCATGGTCAAATAGCTGCTAGGAAACCACTGCTAAGGAGAGGCAACAAGCAGAAGAGATTTGTTTGGGCCAAGAAACATAAGGAATGGACTTTAGACCAATGGAAATCTGTGCTTTGGTCTGATGAGTCCAAATTTGAGATCTTTGGTTCCAACCGCCGTGTCTTTGTGAGACGCAGAAAAGGTGAACGGATGGATTCCACATGCCTGGTTCCCACTGTGAAGCATGGAGGAGGAGGTGTGATGGTGTGGGGGTGTTGTGCGGGTGACACTGTTGGGGATTTATTCAAAATTGAAGGCACACTGAACCAGCATGGCTACCACAGCATCCTGCAGCGACATGCCATCCCATCCGGTTTGCGTTTAGTTGGACGATCATTTATTTTTCAACAAGACAATGACCCCAAACACACCTCCAGGCTGTGTAAGGGCTATTTGACCAAGAAGGAGAGTGATGGAGTGCTGCGGCAGATGACCTGGCCTCCACAGTCACCGGACCTGAACTCAATCGAGATGGTTTGGGGTGAGCTAGACCGCAGAGTGAAGGCAAAGGGGCCAACAAGTGCTAAACACCTCTGGGAACTCCTTCAAGACTGTTGGAAAACCATTTCAGGTGACTACCTCTTGAAGCTCATCGAGAGAATGCCAAGAGTGTGCAAAGCAGCAATCAGAGCAAAGGGTGGCTATTTTGAAGAAACTAGAATATAAAACATGTTTTCAGTTATTTCACCTTTTTTGTTAAGTACATAACTCCACATGTGTTCATTCATAGTTTTGATGCCTTCAGTGAGAATCTACAATGTAAATAGTCATGAAAATAAACAAAACGCATTGAATGAGAAGGTGTGTCCAAACTTTTGGCCTGTACTGTACTTATTTCTGTGAATGTCAACAGGAGATTGGAGACATCTATCTATCGTAAAAACACTGATAGAAACACTATTTTACATGCTACTAGTTTCCATCCTCACCACCTCATTAAAAATATCCCATACGGGCAGTTCATAAGATTGAGAAGAATATGCAGTAATGAAGAGGATTACATCATTAAGACTAAAGAAATGGCTGAACGGTTCAAACAAAGAGGATAAGACAAATCCCTTATTGACAGGGCTATTGAGAAGGCCAACAAGAGGGAGAGGGATAAATTATTATATCCTCCACCTTCTCAGCATGAAAATGTAAACAGAACCGCCTATGTGTCAGAATATTCTACAGTTTCGAGGCAAGTCAAACAAATTATTAATAGACATTGGAAAGTACTAGAATGTGACCCGAGCCTAAACAATCTATCTGCCTCCAGACCTCTATTTTGTTTCAAGAGAGGCAGAAATGTGAGAGACACTGTTATCAGTTCCATGTATAGTGAACCAAAACAAACCAACTGGCTTTCTCAGCAAGTTTATGGGAATTATAGATGTGGAAAATGTGCACATTGTGCCAACACATTTGATACAAAAACATTTAATCATCCCCATTCCGGAAAGAAATATAATGTAAAAGAATTTATCAATTGTCTTTCCACTCATGTAATTTATGTGCTTATTTGCCCATGCGGCTTGATGTATGTTGGCCAAACAAAGCGTAATCTTAAGTTGAGGATTGCTGAGCACAAAGCGGCTATCAGAAATAATAATTTTGATTACGCCATCGCAAGATATTATAAAGATAAAAATCATGGTTCTACAGCTTCCCTTAGATTCATTGGAAATGAAAGAGTGTTGCCTAATCCGAGAGGGGGGAACATCATTAAGCAGCTCCTGAGAAGGGAAGCGTTTTGGATTAATGAACTGTCTACTGTTGAACCTGATTGATTGAATGATTCACAGGATTTGAGTTGTTTTCTTTAACCTGTTTTTTCTTCTTTTTTGCCCTGTAGGATACATAAAGGGAAAGCTCAGGAAAGCTGTACTGTCCTACGTAGGGAAAGTCGAGCCTGCACTATCTGCGGAGTAGTGAGTAAAGGAGAGACTTGCAGGATATATATTATTAATGTATATTATTCATGTCCTGTTATATGGTTCCTCTGCATAAAGGTATTTGTATATAGGTACTGGTGGTCTCAAGCTAGGATAGAGTACTTTGTAGTAATTCTACCTCTTATCCTCGCTTTGTGTAATATTGATTATGTAAGTAGACTTTGCTATTCATGCATTGAAATCCTTACGTTTTTAACTTATACCATGGTTGATACATACTTTTTCAACGTCATGATGTATGTAATTGTATTGTTTTTGTATATTTTTTTGAGTCTTGCTTAGACAAACAGAGAAAAAAAGAAAAAACGAAATTGGTCATGTGACCAGCAAGCATTTAAACACACCTGAGAATGCTTAGGTCAGACCTGATGAGGTGAATCTGATGACGCTAAACGCGAAACACGTTCCCTTCATTAAATTTCGATAGTAAAGTTTATGTCAGTGTGCGGAGGATTTTTTTTTTTTTTTTTTTTGCATATCTTGTGATTTTACATGTATTACATAAAGGCTTAATAATATAATAATAAGCTGACAAGCTAGGTGGTGACCGCAGACACTGATACACGCTGCTGACAAGCTAGGTGGTGACCGTAGTGACCGCAGACACCGATACCCGCTAATTAGTGCTAACATATAAACATAAATAAAATAATACTAGAATTTCCGAATTTCACTTACCGAAAAACCTGGAGCACAGACTTCTTGGACGGTCTGTTGGTATAATTAATCGAACAGCAAGCCATATTACTCCAATATTTGCCTGAAAAAATATCCAAAAGGCACAAACACGGCTGAGAGGACAGGTTCAATGCCTTGAACATGGACACGAATTGGCTGAGATGACGCCGAGCAGACGGTCAAGTCTGAGCTCAGCTCCGCCGAGCTCCACACAGCAGAGCCAGCGGCTAATTAGCATGCTAGTTAGCCACCCGTGATGGTGTGACCTGTCACTCAAAGTGACCACGCCCTTAATTATGCGCAATTTCGAACCTTAATAACATTTAAACGGAAGAGTTAGAAAAAAATCCCCCCGCCCCCCACAGTTGTCATGAAAGGGGACATTATGTTGACAACATGTTTATTTCTGCTCTAAAGTTGGGCATTTTAACATGGGGGTCTATAGGAACTGACTCACTTCTGGAGCCAGCCTCAAGTGGACAGTCAGTGAACTGCAGTTTTTGGCACTTCCGCATTGATCTCACTCGTCTCCCCCGGAGGTTGGGGCTTAGTGTGTGTGTGTGTGTGTGTGTGTGTGTGTGAGTGAGAGAGAGAGAGAGAGAGAGAGAGAGAGGGAGAGAGTTCAGTCTGACTTCCGAGCTTCCTTGATGAAGTTGAGCTCGTAGCACCAAATCTCCTAGCGGTAGGCCATGCAGATCTGAGCCACATTGGTCTTGCCGATGTCATTCCCCATTGAGCCCTCTTTCAGGTAATCTGCACTCAAGAAACGGGTCTTCTCCTGCAGACAGAGAGCAATCAATGTATGCTTAGGAGCCAACAACACCACCAATATGTCTTGACAGATATTCACCATCATATCTTGGTCACATTTTGTAATAAACACCTTATTTTGTAGTCTATTAATCTACATACAACCAGTGTGTGTGTCACACGCACGCATATGCATGTGTTGATATAACACCATGCACGCACGCAGGCAAAAGCAAAAGCAAAAGCAAAAAGGAAAAGGAAGAAGGAAGCCTGGTAGAGCTTGACGCATGAAATTCCTGACCTGTAAATAATGGACAAATTACGTTTTGGGCAAATTAAATTTCTTTGAAAGTTCCTCAAAGGAGGAAAAAATGCAACCTTTGAATAAGTGAATGAAGTGATGTCTTTTTTGAAATGGTTGGAGGCAATAGGGCTGAGAATGTAAAATTCTGCATAACCAAATGTTTGTAATAAGCAACTTATTTTGTAGCCTATTAATCTACATACAACCAATGTGTGTGCCACACGCACGCATATGCATGTGTTGTTATAACACCACGCACTATGAGGGGTGAAACGTATCAGCGAACACACACACACTGCATTCACTGCGTTCTTGATACGTGTACATTACATGTGCAACCATCACCGTGTACTTGCTTTGTGTGCACTGCGTGTGCATTCACCGTGTACTTGTTACACATGCAATGCGCGTGCAATGCCTGCACACGCCTAGACGTGTGGTTATTAGACATGCGTGCGTTGACACGTCATGTGATCGCAGGGGTCAAAAGTGTCAGCTTGAAGCAACAACGCGTTGTGTGACAGGTAGCATGTCATACGAAAATTATTATAAATTTCAATAGAATAAACTTGCCTGATTAACTGAAAACAATTATACAATAACGAAAAAAATAGCCTATCGAAAATATAAGTCAAGTAAATTGATCATCTGAAAAAAGCCCATTTTACTGCACTGAGAAGTGCCCAAAATGCGTGTGACAGATCATCTGTTATAATACTTGCAGCTTTATATCAAGGAAAAAATGTCATGAAATTGTTATATTTTTAATGTAAACTGTAAATGTATGTCTATTTAACGTTTAGAGTGATTCCAGCATATGTTAGTCTGAGTAGACTGTTAGCATTGTGACTGAAAATATTTCCCCATAATTTATATGGAGTATTAGATTTTTCAAAGGTATCAAACTATTTGAATGCATTGCAGAGTAGAGAGTTTCACCCTCCTGGTCACAGGTTGAGGTGGAGGTTAATTCAGCACCATAGACAGCTCCACAGATTTATCATTAAACAGTGACCTGCTCCACCTCAACCTGTGATATCCACGGATTTGGGTCATTCAATTTTAACTATTAATTAATAGCGTAATAGGGTACGGGCGGATTAAAACCAGCGGACTTCTGTGTTATACTTTCTCAAACTATAGGCTTTATTGTGTGTAGAACCACTTTCTACAGGTGGCAGCTGGTTTAACTCGCCAATAATGCGCTGAGAAAAATGTTTGAAGTCCAAAAAAAGTAATTTATTACAAAAAAAGTCAACAAAACAGGTTTAAAAATTCAAATTATACTTTGTTCAAACGAAATCTTCAATATGACACCTATCTTTGGTTAATTTTCTGTCAAACATTTTTTTAAAGATGTGAACTCCACAGACAGAAAGCACTGCACGGAGCGAGGATTTTGAGCGCGCTCGGCTTTCAGTTATAACTGACAGGACTGCAAATATAACACAAACACTTAAGATGTCATACTTTAAAACAAACTTTTAACTGGCCGGATCAACGAGACCCTCCCCCGGGGTCTAGGCTTGTGGCGCTGGTCCGACAGTGCAGTGGAGGTTCCAGTGCTGGAACACTGAGCTTCTGACAGCGTGACAGATGCCCGCACACACAATTCTCCACCTATGCTGGCTGTCTTCGCCCCCCTTCCCGGCCGTGAATGCAATAAAGGTGGCTTCGTCGGGCACTTTACAGCAGCTCCGCTTCCCAGAGCCAAACTGTCGCTCCTCGCTCGGATCTCCTTTCTCAGTTCGTGCCCTGCAATCAAGTCCAGCTGTGAATGTCAGATCCACAGGTGACACATTGTCTTTGATTACTTGTCGCTATGGCAACCGGTCCGCTCAACCCCAGTTCATTAGCCTGCAATATGAATAAATATTGGACGGTGACTGGAAAATCCTCCAACATGGTGCAGGTAAACTATTTTTCGGATCGACCTGGGAGCAGTAGCATCGCTATGCTAACTAGCTTGCTATGCTAATCAGACGTGCGTGCGTAGACACGTCATGTGATCACAGGGGTCAAAAGTGTCAGCTCTTGAAGTAACAACGTGTCGTGTTACGGACGTGTGACACATAGCATCGCTATGCTAACTAGCTTGCTATGCTAATCAGACGTGCGTGCGTAGACACGTCATGTGATCACAGGGGTCAAAAGTGTCAGCTCTTGAGGCAACAACGCGTTGTGTTACGGACGTGTGACACACAAACCAGCGGACTTCTGTGTTATATATATATATATATATATATATATATATATATGTGTGTGTGTGTGTGTGTGTGTGTCACACGTCTGTATGTATTTATGTATGTATATATAGCAGCGGAGAGCGCACGTACAAAGACCTGAAAAGCGTCTCCTTTAAATGTGTTAGCTGCTAGAGAAATTATACATAATAAATAATAATAATAAATGAAGACAGTGACATATATTCAATAAAAAACAATGAGTTGAACGTTCATTTCAAGCTTTTGTAGTACAACGAATTTCAGAATTGTGCGAGTGACGGAGAGCGGGCGGCAGTGTTTGATGCAGGAAACACTATATGAACTTGAAAATCAATTTCGGAGTGGGGGTCGTTCAGAACGGCGGGGATTCGGAATGTAACATAATGTGCACGGGCTCGGGCTGAGTCGGGCTGGATGTTTTGGGCCCGATCTAAGCTCTATTAGCCGCTCTCGTGGAAAGGGGGTCAGTTCTGGGGAACCCACATCCACTCGTGTCCCCTGAGCCACCTCAAGAACTGCCTGCTCTCGCCCTGGAGCTACGCGAGTCCCTCCTGATCAAAACGCCGTTCCACCTCTGAGCGCAGCAGGTCCAGGGCCTCTGTATGTAGTCAGGCAGGCTGCATATCACATCAAAAGCATAGATCTATGCATTAATGATATGAAAGAGATAAATGTAAGTCAGAGAAATTGAGCTTAAATTCAGATTCTTTATTTTTTTTTTAAGCTTTTTTAGGCTGATGGGGTGCGGGGGTGATGGATGGGAGGGGGTGCAGCCGCACCCCCTGCAGTCTATGCCCTGATGCGCGATGTGGGCAGCAGGGTCCACCCACCGCTGCTACTGCTGCCAAGTACTAACGGCTGCTAGCCCCACCCGTTGGAAAGAATGTGGGATACTAGGAATGGGAGGGGGGGACTAAATCTATTAAGATTTTAAGGATGTCTAAAAAGCTGTTTCCATAAACAGTCAAATTCGCTAAAGGGCAAAATGCGAAAAAAATATTTATGAAAACACAACCATTGATTAAAATGGTTTAATGATTAAAAACATACAGATGGAGGTTTGCAGCATTTAGGATCCAATTCAATGTGAGGGACATAGGCTATATATTCACAATTAGGCTTTTGTAGCCTATATATTATCTTAGTTAAATATTTTTAAACCACAGCCAGACATCGAGGGTGGTCAGTAGCTCTGATCTGTGAGGATAAAATAAAAATTAAAAAAAATCTTGTGTCTGTGTATATGCAGGCGTATGTCTGCAGCGACTTGATTCATTTATTCATTCCACTCTTGCGAAGCACACACACACACGCCTGCCTGCACGTATAAACTATGGAGACAGACAGTTTGCCAAAGTAATTTGACGCGTTCAGGTGTTAATGATGTGTACATGCACTGTGTGTGTGTGAGATTCACACGCACACGCAGGTGTAGTGTATGTGTAGCGTTTGTAACGCGCTGTGCACGTGTACTGATAAGACGTGTGAGCGCGTCATGTGAGTGGAGCGCACAACGCCTGCGCGTCATGTAGCGGGCGTGTGTGTAACACTCGTGTCTCCAGAGTAACCCTATGTAAAATGTAGGCGTGCGCTCACGCGGTTTGATTAGATCTGATGTGTCCTAAGTAGGCGCAAGTGACGCATTGTAGTGTGGTTGGGTGAAACATTTGACCCCTCATACACGCGCACGCACGCACGCATGCATGCATACACACACACACACACACACACAGACACACACACACACACACACACACACACACACACACACACACACAGAGCCAAACTTTGAGGGAGGGCTGGCTAACATGAGATTCTACTACCATCCTTACCTCTCTTCTCCTACTCCCACCAGAGTCCTGCACTGGGTTCGGATCTGGGTGGAAAAATAACATGCGGGTCGGATCGCGGGTTTTAGATAAACACATCAACACATCAAACACATCAAAATAATAATAAATAAAATAAAAACATAAGTTAGTTCGGTAAACTACAGATAACTATCTTGGTTATTATTTACTCTCTGAGGATCGCTGCCGCTATTTCGCAACGGTCATTGGTTCAGCTGTTTACACGCGTTTCACCATCTAATAACACAGTTTGTGATTGGACGAGAGAATCAACATGGCTGCCACCGTCTAACAAGCGCCGCGTCCAAAACAGTAAATAATTACTTAGGTATTTGAGAAATAAGTGGATAAAATGTACAACTATCACTTTATAATGTTTCTGAAGTGTTTCCCTGATGGATTACTTCTCTCCTCGATGGATTCTAAAAACGTGACGGCTCGTAACTGCTGAATGTCGCTCTGGACAGAAAGTAAGTCTATTATTTGTGGGACTTGGGGCTCATCCTACTCTCCAGTGTGCTATGTGTGAGCTCAGTCCTGCGTGTTCTTTAATGAAGCAATAGGAGAAGATATTCGGTCTCAGTTAATGTAGTTTATTAAGCAGTAAAGGAATAAAATTACAGAGCTCTGGGTCTCAACTTCACGTCCCTGACGAACAACAAAGGTGTGTCAGTTCACGAAGTCTGACCTCCTGTCCTTCCCCTGACCCAGTACATTTGAGCGTAACAGAGTGTCATTGTGCACGCGAGGTGTTGTCCTCTTCTCATTGGCGGTTCCACTTCCTCCTTCGCCACACCACGCCCCTGCCTCGTGTTAATCTGACTCCTTCCCGCTGACGGTGAGGGCGTGGTTCCTGTTTTGAAAGACAAGAGAACAACACAACTCCTTACACGTGCTGTACCTTACTATCTGTACATCACTTTCTATTCTTTTTACCATACATAAAACTAATTATCTAAGCATTGTGGTATATGCTCCTCAGACTTCATGTCTCTTCCTCTCCTGTACTTCTCCACTTCTGCAAAGCAAACACATTCAGATCAGCTGAAATCATCTCAGTATTCTTATTGTTCACACATTTAAAACTTAAATAGTGAAACACAACTTATAGTAAAAACATTAAATCATTCTATTCGATTAAAAGTTTAAAAGCATTAAACGTAACAAACGAGTGCTTTTACACTCAGAGAAGAACACAGAGGGTTGATGATGGAGCTGAAGTCAGGTTTTTATTGTGAGAGCTGCTTCATTCAGGTCGTTGTTCACTCACTGGCACCTTAACTGTGGCGATATGCTGTTCAATATTCAGCCAATATGACCCAAAATGATTACTTTAAATCCGGGTTACAGGTCGGGCTGTGGGTCGTGTTTCAACGGGTCGGACCGGGTTGCGGTACTAATTGGCCTGATGCACGGGTTTGCGGTTTGGGTGCGGTTTTGTACGTCCCTGGGTCGGGCGGGGCGGATCTTGAAAATTGGACCCGTGCAGGACTCTGACTCCCACTCCCTTGACCTTCTCCTCTCTTCCGTTCTCCACACCTAAAGAGATTGGTGAATTAACTGAAACCAACAAAGCTTGCTAATGCATATTTCTAACAGCTTCCTAACACCTTTAATGTCACTGGCATTTGGCTGGGATACTGACGTTACTAGCAAGCTAATACTTAACTTTAAATCGCCACACTGCACACTCAGTAGCTAATGTTAATTTGGGGCCACCGTCAGCTAGCTGGCTTATTACATAGCTAGCTAGCTAACTTAGACATGTCAATCAGTTAAAAAAAACCAGTTGACTATGACAGCAAGGTCAGACAGTATCATACTGATTTAGCTAGCAAGCTAACGCTAGCCAGACATTAGCGATCTGCGAACGGTAACATTAGCCTGGCAAGCGTTAATCATGGCTAGCATAATGTTTAGCTAACGTTAGCTAACTGTTGACTGTTGAAATATAGATGGCTAAATGGCTGGACTGTTGAAATATAGCTAGAACGTAGCTAATGCCGCAGCTCGCTAGAGACACGACACCACCAATGTGTGTGGAAATTTGAAAGACACTATCAACAGCTTCATAACTTACCTCTGTTAGCGACCGTTTGTCACACGCCATTCACTCTGATGATGAAAAATGCAATACGAGTGACCGTGACGAGTCACCGAGCCGCGCGTGCGGGGATGGATCTATAAAGGGATGAATTCCCATTGACTGCAGATGGATTCAGTCATTCAGGGTGTGCAGAGATGCGTTCAGTGAATGGAGCGTGTACTTTAGGAAAACTGTAAGTGTAAACAAACAGATGTAGTGAATATATTGTGTGTGGGGGGGCATTTTGGGCCTATCTGAACATTTGGGGGGGACTTGTACCTCCCAATGTATATGGCGGCTACGCCACAGGGTTAATGTAACTGAAAATAAGACTATTGTTTACTCAATCAGTTGTGTTATATTTACAAAATGTTTTTAACTGAAGTTTTTTAGTTTCAGATCTTTTTTATTATTCTTTTCACAATGAAATACATGTATGAATACAAGTAACAATGTTTCATTGAAGATGAATATCACAACAATAACAAAAATGCCCTCCACAAGACATCCCCAAGGTTGGGCTAGAGTAAGTACAGATGTTGTCAGAAATTTGTTATCCTACAAAACTGACATAGAAAAAAAAAAAAAAAAGATTTGCAGAAATCTTGAGGTAGAACATTGAAACCCCCCCATCATATGGCGCTCAGTGGAAGTCATTTGGGGATCATCATCCCTAGAGGCACCAAACAGAGCAGTCATAGGGTTTGGATCTAGTTTACACTTCAGAATTTTCGAGAGGGTATGAAAAACTTCATTCCGAAAAACTTGAAATCGAGGGCACAGCCAGTACAAGTGAAAAAGAGTGGCGTCCCCTAATTTGCATTTGTCACAGGTGGGGCTGATGTCCGGGTATGTGCTGGCTAATTTGAACTTTGACATATGAGCTCTATGAACTACTTTAAATTGTATAAGGCAGTGTCTTGCGCACAGTGATAATTTTTAGATCGACTTCAGGATCGAGTCCCAGTGGTCAGCTGCTATTGAATGCCCTAGGTCCTGTTCCCATGCAACTTTGGCCCGGTCCAATGACAAATGCGGCAACATGGTGATGTTTCGGCACAATGCTGAGAGGGTGCCCTTTGATGCAGGATTAAATGAGAAAAAAGTGTCAGTTGGATTGGGACTAGGTTTATTGGGGAAGCCTGGTAGAGCTTGACGCATGAAATTCCTGACCTGTAAATAATGGACAAATTACATTTTGGGCAAATTAAATTTCTTTGAAAGTTCCTCAAAGGAGGAAAAAGTGCAACCTTTGAATAAGTCTGTGAATGAAGTGATGCCTTTTTTATGCCAGTCTATGAAGGAAGTATCATGTTGAGATGGGGTAAAGAAATGGTTGGAGGCAATAGGGCTAAGAATGGAAAATTCTGCATAACCAAATGTTCTCCTAAATTGGGTCCACACCCTCAGAGTGGAACGTATGACTGGGTTTTGTATTTGTTGGGGTATTGGATGGTTGAGTGGTGCACCGAGTAGTGCAGAAAGTGACATGTTTTGGACTGAGTTAAGCTCCACGGTTGTTCATTCTGGGTCACCCCAAACCATCTCGATTGGGTTCAGGTCCGGTGACTGTGGAGGCCAGGTCATCTGCCGCAGCACTCCATCACTCTCCTTCTTGGTCAAATATCCCTTACACAGCCTGGAGGTGTGTTTGGGGTCATTGTCCTGTTGAAAAATAAATGATCGTCCAACTAAACACAAACCGGATGGGATGGCATGTCGCTGCAGGATGCTGTGGTAGCCATGCTGGTTCAGTGTGCCTTCAATTTTGAATAAATCCCCAACAGTGTCACCAGCAAAACATCCCCACACCATCACACCTCCTCCTCCATGCTTCACAGTGGGAACCAGGCATGTGGAATCCATCCGTTCACCTTTTCTGCGTCTCACAAAGACACGGCGGTTGGAACCAAAGATCTCAAATCTGGACTCATCAGGCCAAAGCACAGATTTCCACTGGTCTAATGTCCATTCCTTGTGTTTCTTGGCCCAAACAAATCTCTTCTGCTTGTTGCCTCTCCTTAGCAGTGGTTTCCTAGCAGCTATTTGACCATGAAGGCCTGATTCGCGCAGTCTCCTCTTAACAGTTGTTCAAGAGATGGGTCTGCTGCTAGAACTCTGTGTGGCATTCATCTGGTCTCTGATCTGAGCTGCTGTTAACTTGCGATTTCTGAGGCTGGTGACTCGGATGAACTTATCCTCAGAAGCAGAGGTGACTCTTGGTCTTCCTTTCCTGGGTCGGTCCTCATGTGTGCCAGTTTCGTTGTAGCGCTTGATGGTTTTTGCGACTCCACTTGGGGACACATTTAAAGTTTTTGCAACTTTCCGGAATGACTGACCTTCATTTCTTAAAGTAATGATGGCCACTCGTTTTTCTTTAGTTAGCTGATTGGTTCTTGCCATAATATGAATTTTAACAGTTGTCCAATAGGGCTGTCGGCTGTGTATTAACCTGACTTCTGCACAACACAACTGATGGTCCCAACCCCATTGATAAAGCAAGAAATTGCACTAATTAACCCTGATAAGGCACACCTGTGAAGTGGAAACCATTTCAGGTGACTACCTCTTGAAGCTCATGGAGAGAATGCCAAGAGTGTGCAAAGCAGTAATCAGAGCAAAGGGTGGCTATTTTGAAGAAACTAGAATATAAAACATGTTTTCAGTTATTTCACCTTTTTTTGTTAAGTACATAACTCCACATGTGTTCATTCATAGTTTTGATGCCTTCAGTGAGAATCTACAATGTAAATAGTCATGAAAATAAAGAAAACGCATTGAATGAGAAGGTGTGTCCAAACTTTTGGCCTGTACTGTATGTTTATTTTTATGGAGTTTATAAGGCCAGCTCGAGTCAGTGCGAGGGGTGACCACTGTTGTAAAGAAGTTCTAACCTGATTTTGCAGAACTGTCGTCTCTCAATCATCAATGGTATGTTACTATAATCAGCGTCTAGGGCCTCATCGTTTACCGGGAATAGCTTTGTCTTGTGTAAGTTAATTTTGTAGCCTGACAGGGGTCCGAATATGCCAAACAGAGATAGCGCCGCAGTTAGAGCGGCTCTATAGCTATATCAAAAAGAATTGGGCTCAGTGGGCAGCCTTGACGTGTTCCACGGCCTAGTGTAAAAGGTTGGGAAGTTATGCCATTTGTCTGAACCGTTGCAGTGGGGGCAATATGGAGCACTTTGATCCAGCCTATAAACATAGGGCCAAAGCCAAACTTATTAAGAACTAAAAACAGATACCTCCACTCGACACGATCAAACACCTTCTCGGCGGAATTTGGTCGTGAGAAGACGTATATAGCACATTGAGAAGGCGTCGGATATTAAAGAACGAATGGTGGTCTTTGATAAAACCTGTTTGATCAGTGGAAATTATGTGAGGAAGGGCCTCGTCTAGTCTGAGGGCTAGGGCTTTCGCTAGGATTTTAGCATCTGTGTTGAGCAGCGAGATAGGATGATAGGAGGTGCAGTCAACTGGGTCTTTCCCTTTCTTCGCTATAAACGTTATAACTGCCTCCGTCAACGATGGTGGAAGTGAGCCACGTTGGTGTGATTCGAGTAGAGCAGCTGCAAATTGTGATGAAAGGGGCTTTGAAAACTGCTTAAAGAATTCAGTGGGAAATCCGTCTGGCCCTGGTGTCTTCCCAGACTGCATTGAGGAAATGACTTGGGCTATTTCTGCTTGAGTTATAGGAGCCTCTAGCTTCTTAATTAGGTCTGGCGGAATAGAAGTAATGGGTAGTAGGTTGAGAAAGGTGTTAATCCTTGACTCATCTCCATCAAATTCAAAGGAATATAATCGGGAGTAAAAGTTCCTGAAAGCGTTGTTGATCTCAGTAGGGTTGGAAGTGACTTCACCATTATCAGAGCAGATTCCAGCTATAAGTTGTTTGGCTCTGCGTCCTTTTAGCAAGTTAGTAAGTAACTTCCCTGATTTCTCCTCGTGTTCATATATTATGCTGTTGTTTTTTAATAGGATATTTTGTGTTTGATGGGTTGACAAAAGGTCGAATCAGTAGGGCTGTACCCAAATATTTGGATATTCAAATATTCGTTTCTATGGGTAGGTATTCGTTATGAAAATTTGGTATTCAATATTTGTTTTTTGTTTTTTTTTTTTAATTTAAATTTATTTATTTATTTTTTTTACATTTTTTGGGGGGCTAAATGTAATCTTTTTGTTGTTGGTAAATGTAGGTTATCAATAAAAATCAAAACTTTTAAATTGCATTATTAAAAATGTGAAAATATAGTATAGCCTACTGAGCTTGTGCGCACAGCATGCTTGAGCGCATCCGTCTGAGGCTGTGGATCAATGCCAAGTTTTACCACTTCATCACTATTCCCTCTAACTTGTAGCTGTTTTTTCGTTATCTTTTGAATTTAATATGATTTATGGAACCGTTTTTGTCAACGTTTGTTTCCCCCATTTTGTACAATAAATTATTGTTTAAAATTTCAACAAGTTTCTTTTGGAGTGCGTGACACAAGTGTGTGCGGACTGTCACCTGCTCAACGCATCAGTACCTTCGAATGCCATTACAGTGATAGCCAATAATGTCAAAATATCATTTATAGACTGATTTCACTGCTGCCGACCCGCAGGTCCATTTGCGGGTCCCGCGGGTTATGGGTTGACCCGGACATCACTACTCAGCTCAGTCTATAAGGCTGTACACAACAGTAGGCTATAGACATTATATTCTGTTCAGGCCGGCAGAACCAGCAGCGCATCGGCTCTACAGTGCACGGCACTGCTGATTAAGCATTTTATTGCAGCACAGTGTCTGCCAGCAACCAATTACTTGCAGAGGCTTCCTACAACTTGTTTCAACGGTTCCGATTTAATCAGAAGACAAATTAAACAGGATGACTAGCCAATGTGAAAATCAAAAGAAAGCATAGAATAATGTACTGAAGGAGACTGTTGTGCCATCACATCTTTTGTGGTTTGAGAGCAAAGATCCGGTCGCCGCTGTGCAATACAATTAGGTCCGAAAAAACCCCGGAGTCCCGGTAATCACATGAGCTGATCTGAACAATCCTGTCGTCAACAAACAAGTGGTCAATCCTGGTGTACGTATGCTGAATGTGGGAAAAAAAGGAGTACGTCCTATCTTTAGGGTGAAGGAGGCGCCAGATGTCAGAAATTCCGCACTCCGACAAAAAGGATTGGATGTATGAGGCTGACTTAGTTCTTGTGGCTAGTTTGGTAGAAGAGCAATGTAGTTCTGGGTCAAACCAGCAGTTAAAATCCCCCCTCCCAAGATTAAAAAACGTGAGTCCAGCTCGGGGAGCTTGGAAAGCACCTGTTCAAAAAAAGTGACGTCGTCCACATTTGGAGAGTAAATGTTAGCCAAGACAACATTTGTATCAAAAAGTTTCCCAGACACAATTACAAACCTGTCATGAACAAAACCAGAGACAGGACCCAAATGCAAGACTCTAAGACGAGAGTTTCCCAAAAAACGTTGTTTAATAACAGACCGGGTACGGTACACAGGAGGGCAGTCAGACGAGGCAGAGGTATCCAAAAACGAGAGGCAAAAGGCAAGGTCGATAAACAAACAGGATCAAAAAAACTAGAGAGCAAGACAGGAACAATGCTGGAACGTGACATGAAATTCAACGAACTGGCGACGAGACAGAGTGAGACAAGAGGTAAAATACAAGAGGTAATGGGGAGTGATTGGAGACACGTGTGGGGAGACACAATCAGGGGCAGGTGCGCACATGACGGGGGGAAGGGACAGGACACAAACCGAGACATGACAGTACCCCCTCCTCAAGGGCCAGCTCCCGAGGGCCCTGGAGCTTCAGGATGAGAGGCATGGAAATCCTGGATGAGAGTGGGGTCCACAATAAACCTGGAGGGAATCCAAGAACGTTCCTCAGGACCATATCCCTCCCAGTCCACCAAATACTGCATCCCCTGACCACGACGACGAGCTGACAAGAGTTTCCTCACCGTGAAGACAGGGCCCCCATCCACAAACCGGGGGGGAGGAGGGGGTCTGGAAGGAGGGACCAGTGGAGACTCTTTGGCTGGTTTGAGCAGACTGACGTGAAATGCAGAATGGACCCGCATTGACCTTGGAAGCTTGAGCTTGACAGTGACCGGGTTGATCACCTTGGAGATGGGGAAGGGTCCAACGAACCTGGGAGTGAGCTTCCTAGATTCCACCCGGAGTGGGAGATGCTTTGTGGAGAGCCACACCTGCTGTCCAACCTTGTAGTCCGGAGCCGGAGCCCTCTTGCGATCTGCTGCAGTCTTATAACTCCTGGATTGGCGGAGCAGCATCCGACGGGCTCGCTCCCAGGTCCTCCTGCAGCGTCTCACCAAGGCCAATGCCGACGGGACGGAAGAATCAGGGGCTAAGGCAGGAAACAGAGAGGGTTGGTAACCATGAACGATGTGAAAAGGTGACAGACCAGTGGATGAAGAGGGAAGTGAGTTATGGGCATACTCCACCCAAACTATTTTCTGAGACCAGGTTCCTGGGTTCTGGGACGCGAGACACCGGAGACCAGTCTCCAGCTCCTGGTTGAGTCTCTCAGACTGTCCATTGGTTTGGGGATGGAATCCGGAGGACAGGCTGACTGTAGCTCCTAGCTGGTTACAGAATTCCCTCCAGAATTGAGACACAAACTGAGGGCCTCTGTCCGACACCACGTTCCTGGGAAATCCATGGATTCTAAACACATGATTAATCATGACCTCAGCCGTTTCTTTGGCTGAGGGAAGCTTGGGTAATGCAATGAAATGCACCATTTTAGAAAATCTGTCAACAACAGTCAGGACTGCAGTGTTACCTTCTGAGGGAGGCAGCCCCGTAACAAAGTCCAGCGAAATGTCAGACCAGGGGCGTAGAGGTATTGGCAAGGGTTGTAATTCTCCAGGGGGTCTCTGGTAAGAAGGCTTGTTAGCGGCACAAACATGGCATGCATTCACATACTCTGAGATGTCCTTCCTGAGATTAGGCCACCAGAATCGCTGTTCAACTACAAACTGAGTCTTAGCAATGCCAGTGTGGCAGACAGCTTTGTTAGTGTGGGCCCAATGAATAACGTCCCCCCTCAAGTGGGGAACTATAAAGAGTCTGTCATCAGGACAATCCTGGGGAACCTCAAGGTTGTTAATGGCTTCCTTAACCCTAGCTTCAATTTCCCACGTTAAGGCCGAAACAAAGCATGACATGGGTAAGATTGTTTTAGGCTCAGACACTGATTTATCAGAGAATATGCGTGATAAGGCATCAGGTTTAACATTTTTTGAGGCAGGACGGTAAGACAAAACAAAATCAAATCTGTTGAAAAACAGTGCCCACCTAGCTTGCCTCGCATTCAACCTTTTAGCAGTTTTCAGGTATTCTAGATTTTTGTGCACAGTCCATACCATGAATGGACACTGAGCTCCCTCCAGCCAGTGCCTCCACTCTTCCAGAGCCACTTTGACTGCCAGCAGTTCCCGATCACCAATGTCGTAATTCCTCTCTGCCGGGGAGAGCTTCCTGGAGAGGAAAGCACAAGGATGCAGCTTCCCATCTCTGAGGCTTTTCTGAGAGAGGACAGCTCCTACCCCGACATCTGAGGCATCAACCTCCACAATGAACTGCTGGCTGCGGTCCGGAAGAATGAGGATGGGGGCTGAAGTGAAGTGAAGCTCTTCTTTAGTCTCTGAAATGCAGAATCACAATCAGAATCCCACACAAAAGGTTGGTGAGGAGAAGTCAGGTTATGCAAAGGTGAAGCCAGTGAGCTAAAGTTTCTAATGAACTTTCTGTAAAAATTGGCAAAACCTAGAAACCTTTGGACCTCTTTGCGTGACATGGGAGTGGGCCAATTGGCCACTGCTGTCACCTTCCCTGGATCCATCTTTATCTCCCCCTCAGCTAGCACAAACCCCAGAAAAGAAACTGAGGATTTGTGAAACTCACATTTTTCTGCCTTAACATAAAGCTCATTCTCCAGCAACCGCTGAAGCACAGCACGAACATGGCAGGTATGAGTTTCCTCATCGGGGGAAAAAATCAGAATGTCATCCAAATAGACAAAAACATAAACATTGAGCATGTCCCTGAGTACATCATTTACAAGGTTTTGAAAGACACTTGGAGCATTAGTAAGTCCAAAAGGCATTACAAGGTATTCATAATGCCCTGTATCTGTATTGAATGCCATTTTCCACTCGTCCCCCTCCCTTATTCTGACAAGGTGGTAAGCGTTTCTTAAGTCAAGCTTGGTGAATATTTTGGCTCCATCCAGGAGTTCAAAAGCAGTTGACATAAGGGGGAGGGGGTACCTGTTCTTAACTGTGATGTCGTTGATCCCCCTATAATCAATACAGGGCCGAAGGGACTTATCTTTTTTCTCCACGAAGAAAAATCCTGCTCCTGCTGGCGATGAGGAAGGGCGGATGATGCCTGCTGCGAGAGATTCCTCCACATACTCCTTCATGGCTTTTTGTTCAGGAGCTGAAAGAGAGTACAGTCTCCCCCTAGGGGGTGTTGATCCTGGCAGCAGGTCAATAGCACAGTCATAAGGTCTATGGGGGGGCAGAGACTTGGCTTTGGCTTTGGAAAATACCTCCTTAAGATCATGATAGCAGGTGGGAACAGATGAGAGGTCTGGATCTTCGGAGGGAGATTGAAGATTTTTGGTCTGGATAGGAGCTTTAACATTACATGGGTGCTTGAGACAGCTAAGGGAGCAGTTGCTTCCCCAGGAAACAACCTGTCCAGAGGGCCAATCAAACTGAGGATTGTGTAACTTAAGCCAAGGGCGCCCTAAAATAAGGTCATGGTTCATGGAGGCAAAGACATGAAAACTAATTAGCTCAGAGTGAGAGTCTGGAAAACTTAGCCTTAGGGACTGAGTGCGGTGAGTTACGTTGCCCAAAAAGCTGCCATCCACAGCATTAACTCCGAAGGGGCGGTTCAGACGAAAGGTTCTAAGACGGAGCTTCCTAACACGGAGAGAGTTCATGAGAGTAGCGTCTGAACCGGAATCAATAAATACAGGCAGTTCAAGGAGTAGTTGGCAGAGCATAGTTCAATTTTGGGTAGAACATGAGCAGGATTATTAATGACCAAGTTCTGACTCACCGCTACCCGCCCTTTAATGCTGGAAGTGGCACCCTTGGCGTGGCAGTTACTCACGGAATGGCCCAGCTGTCCACACCTTCCATCTCTCAACCTGCGATGACGTTCCTCAGGGGAGAGCCGAGTTCTGCCCAACTGCATGGGTTCCTCCATGCCGGCGGTAGGTGGGATCAAATTGGCGGCTGTCTGTCTGACGTGGCTTGGTCGGTCTGTAGATCGGGTTCTCCATGCGCGCGGTGGGGAGGCGCGCTCCCTCGGGCGGCCTCTCTCTCTCTCTCGCTCCACCAGTCTCTTGTCGATCTTGATAGCGAGGGAAATAAGCGTGTCCAGGTCCCCCGGAAGGTCTAAAGGGACCAAATGGTCCTTAACATTGTCAGAAAGACCTTGAAAAAATGTGTTCATTAATGCATTACTGTTCCATTCACTCTCAGCCGCGAGTGTGCGGAACTCGATGGCGTAATCTGACACCCTGCGTTTACCTTGCCTCAGTTGACGAGAGTTCGTGCTGCCTCACGGCCTGGGGCTGTATGCTGAAAAACTTGCTCAAAAGTTTTGACAAACGCAGCCAGTGAGTAACAGGTGACTGAATTGCGGTTCCATTCAGCGGTGGCCCACGCCTCAGCGCGGCCGGTCAGATGCGAGATAATAAATGCAATCTTCGCTCGCTCTGTGGGAAAGGCCGCTGCCTGCAGTTCAAAATGTAACTCACACTGCGTGATGAATGGCCTGATGTCTCCCGAGTCCCCAGAGAACTTCTCCGGACGAGAGAGCTGTGAGAAGGCTGCCGGTGACGCGTCAGGAGACTGTGTGGAGGCTGGCGTGTCCGGAAGCGGCACCGTGGTGGTGTCAGAGACAGTGGCTGCAGTCTCCCCACTCTGCAGCGCCTGCATCAATACATTTAACTGTGAGCCCAAATTCCTCATCATTGAGTCCTGACGCTCTGACAGTTCTCTCAGACTTAGAAACAGAGCACTGAGCTGCTTGTCCTGCTGGGCGAGCCGCTGGCCCTGCGCCTGGAGGGCTTTGCGCACGGAGTCGGAGTCTGCTGGGTCCATCAATGGCCAGTTCGTTCTGTCATGAACAAAACCAGAGACAGGACCCAAATGCAAGACTCTAAGACGAGGGTTTCCCAAAAAACGTTGTTTAATAACAGACCGGGTACGGTACACAGGAGGGCAGTCAGACGAGGCAGAGGTATCCCAAAACGAGAGGCAAAAGGCAAGGTCGATAAACAAACAGGATCAAAAAAACTAGAGAGCAAGACAGGAACAATGCTGGAACGTGACATGAAATTCAACGAACTGGCGACGAGACAGAGTGAGACAAGAGGTAAAATACAAGAGGTAATGGGGAGTGATTGGAGACACGTGTGGGGAGACACAATCAGGGGCAGGTGCGCACATGACGGGGGGAAGGGACAGGACACACACCGAGACATGACAAAACCTGCCATTACTGTCGGCTGTGATTTGGATTGGTTCGAACAGTACATCTCTTGATATAAGGATGGCCACTCCCCTTGCCCTGGCCTGGAAGGTAGAGTGAAAGCACTGCCTCGCCCACCCCGAGAGAAATTTAGAGTGCTCAGACCGCACTTGTGGTCGCAAGTGGGTTTCCTGTAAAAAAAAAAAAAAAAAAAAAAATATATATATATATATATATATATATATATATATATATCTGCCTTTAATAGTTTAAGTTGGGTGAACACTTTCTTCCTTTTAACAATATTGTTCAGACCCTTGACATTCCAGCTCAGTATATTAGCCTGTCTAGCCATTGCCATTTAGAAAAAGAAAATGCTGAAAGGAAACAAATAGTCTTAAATTTGTGCCTGCATTTAGAAAATAACGATATCCCCACTCATTCCCATAACCCCGCAAGACCAAAGAACAAAGAAGATCAACAACAAACCACCTCAACACGTCCCCAAATGCTGCTAATTTAAACTGCAGTCGCAAACTCTTCCTGATTACTTTCCCATGCATATACTTCTCTGGGTATTATCTCCTCCCCCTGAAATTGAAAGTTTCTGAGAATACTAATAATAATAATAATAATAATAATGATGATGATGATGATGATGATAATAATAAGAAGAAGAAAATAAGATTGGGGACTAGGTTAACTGATAACTCTAAATTGTCCATAGGTGTGAATGTGAGCGTGAATGGTTGTTTGTCTCTATGTGTCAGCCCTGCGATAGTCTGGCGACCTGTCCAGGGTGTACCCTGCCTCTTGCCCGATGTCAGCTGGGATAGGCTCCAGCCCCCCCGCGACCCTCAAGAGGATGAAGCGGTTAGAAGATGAATGAATGAATGAATAAATAAATATTTTTTTTAAAAAAAAGGAAAAAGGGGTAGATTGGAATCTGACGTATAGATAAATAATTTCAAAGATATCAAAAGGAAATGTTTGGACAATTTAGCATCACTCCAGATTTTCCCCTTTCTCCCTTTCCAGAAGTATTCCACTGCTGGAAAGATGGTCTTCTGGCATAACTAGGCTGTCTGTTAGCAGTGTTCAACATAACATTTTTTCCCCCACTGGCCCCCTGGGCCAGTAGTTCAGAGTTTTACTGGCCCCTTGTATATTCTTACTGGCCCAAGTAAAAATATAAAGAGAGAGAGGGAGAAAAATGTCTATAAAACTTCATCTCATTTAACTCCATTATACCTCACTGTAGTGTGTGATGTTATACAGCAGTCCTCACAGAAGCTGATGTATGATGGCAAAGCCTCTGTGTACTCATCCAGACTATTGGTGGCGGTCCTGAAAGCATCCCAGTTAGTCCAAACACGCCTTACAGAGCTTTAACTTCTCCCTGTATGAGGGAATCAGATGGATGGTAACGTGGTCAGCGTGGCCCAGTGCGGCGGGTCAGGGTACCTTCAGGCAGAAACTGAGCCGTTTTTCCGTTTTTGTTGTCAGAATCAAAAAACGACAAAACCAAATTCAAATAACAGCCCGATTTTGTTTTTTTTTTGCAGATTCATTTTTTCATTTATTGTTTTGGACAAAAAGTAGAATGGCGGTGACATCAGAGGCAGAAGTGACTTCAAAATAAAAGACAGGAAGATAAGATTACCTATAAAACTTATATATATCCTATAAAACTTTCCCATGTATCTTTTATTTCCACTTACACCTGATGTTGTGCGCATTTTGAAAAGCTGCCTGCCATTGCTGTGAGGACTTTTTATTCATAAAAATAGAAATAAAATGTTATGATAGCAAATTTTATGGCTACAGTAAAACTTGTTGTTCAACCATAACGTTGCTGTTCAGAAATCGTCATGCATATTGTTCCCATGAAAGACGTATAGGGATTCCCTTAAAGGTTGTGTTTTAATATTCATTCGCTGAATTGTTTGCAATAAAGTAATCGAGGATATAATAAATTATTGTGTGTGCTGCATTGTTAACACTGGTTTTCTTCGTAACGCATCATCGCGTCAGTAAAGTGTCAAGCTGATGTTTGTCCTTCTGCTGGTAGCAGATGACAGTAGGCCTATGGCTTTATTTGCTGTCATTGAATGCCTGGTTTTCTCTGTTGGATTATACAGACCTGCAATTCTTCAGGTTATTGATACGGACAATTCAAATTATATGCAGCACATATTTACTATAGGCCTATGCACTGATGGCAGAGATGGGCAGCATTTTAATTACATGTATTTAAAATGTTCACCTACTATGACAATAGAAATGTCATACAAAAATACATCCTGTCTTTTTTCAAAATCTGATTAATCGAATAAAATAATCAATGATTAATCGATTATTTTTTAAAACAAATATATAAGTTAGTGGCAGCCCCAACTGTATGCAACTCATCTGATTCATGTTATTTTAACCTGTTAATGTTTCTTGCAATGTCCCTCACAAATAAACAGTCAGAGCTACAGGCTACAGTGGGGCTAAAAACAGAGTTCATATGACGTTTTTCGAAACAACTTTTTATGTTGCGGCTGCAGCACACTTGGATCACTATGGATGAACAGTATGGAGGTACTCTGTGGATTCAATTTTGTGTTCTTGGACGTTAGTCTGGGGCGCTGTCTACCATTAGGTGTGCTAGCCGCTCCACCCGCTGATCTGGAGGACTCTAAAACTTCATCAGGGCCTCCGTCGGCATATGGGTGAGTAGATAATGGCTGAATTTTCATTTTTGGGTGCACTATCCCTGTAAGAGGGGCCACGTCAAGGGCCTGTAAAGAATCCTTGCATTTCTGCCAATTTGAAATGAGCGAAAGGGTTGCAGGTATATGGACAAAGTGGACCTGTGCTGGGATAACATAGTCTTGCAACAGTGAGCCTCGACAAATATCCACTTCATGAAAACTGGGATTAAAAAGTACAACTATGTTATCATTTATGACACGGATGTGATTGCAAGTCCATAAAACCAAGCAACTGTATTGATGTGTTGTATTTGTTTAAATAGTCCTATAGAATGATGCTAGAAGCATTGTCACCCTTACGTTCCTCAGTTTGTTTATACTTTGAATATAACTAATCTAATGATTCAAACTGAATAATATTGAAGTGGCACAGTAATGACAGATTCAAAATGTAGTGTGTACCAGTTAAAGTTACTAGTATTAAGGCCAGGCTTATGTTGACCACAACATGCATAAAGTGGGGACCACAAGCAGTTTGATAACAAATCTTTAACAAATCTTTACTTTTCAGTGAGCACAAGAAAAAAAAAAAACTCCTGTTTTGTCCTGGCTGGAATTAAAAATGAAACGGTCAGGAGACCCTCGCTGTGCTCAACGTTGCCGGGGACGTGTCGGCTGGGAGGTTTGGACCGGTGATTGTCAGGAGCAGCACATACTGCGTGGAGGCCCCATCTTCATCCTGCCTGAGCCATGATGACTAGGGATGTGAATCTTTGGGTACCTCACGATTCCATTCGATTTCGATTCTTGGGGTCACGATTCGATTCAAAATCGATTCTTGATGCAAAACGATTCCCGGTTTAAAAATTGATTCTTGATTAATTACATAGGGGTGTTTATTTTCTACTCCAGTCTGCTGTGCACGAAGAGAGACAGTGTGGAAAATTATGGCATGAAAGCAGAGTAAAGTATGTACAAAATTATGTCATTTTTATATTTGAAAAAGTCAACTCAACTGATTGCAGTACTCAAACATACAAAGGCAAACTTAAGACAAAAGGTAACATTTATTCATGCTTAACTTGCACAAATGAAAACTGAATTCTGAGTGACTTCAAGAATAATAGATTCAAGTTATCAAAAAATAAATTAACAGTGCTGCTTAGGGTTGGGCATGGAGAATCGAATTGAACCCGTTCTAACATTTCAGTTTCATCAGATTCATTAAGAAGTTTTAATTTCGATTCCCCTAAACGGTTTGTAAACAATTTTCATTCATGCTTCGTCTTTGGTTTGCGGTCCGTCGACTGCCAGTAAAACAAGGAAGAAGCAGCCACCGAAAACAACGAAGAAGCCGCCGAAAAACAACTCACCTCATTTAGACAATGCAAACTTTTTTGAACCCACCTCTTAAAAGAATCAGAATCAGAATCTCCAGTGATCCAGGCACAGGCCCAGCAGTAAGTCAAGTCAAGTCAAGTTTATTTATACAGTGGTGGAAAAAAGTTTTCGGGCACCCTTAAAATTTTACACAATCTCAAATATTATCATGAAATATTTGTGGAAAAATCTTTTTTGTGTTTCAAAAGGTGTGGCTGCACTAGACAGATACAAACAAATACAAATTATATTTTTTTGTTTATTGTTTACAAGAAAAACTAACAAAACTGTTTCAATATGTCAGTTCTCAACATTGTCGGTATCAAAGTCAACAAATAACAGCGAATGTGTTCAAAACTGAACAAAAAATAAATAAACCATCACATCATCAAATTAATATTTAGTAGTCCTGCCATTGGCACGTAGTAGAGCTCTAATCCTGGCTGGCATGTTCCCCACGAGCCTTTCACACTGTTGAGGGGTAATCTTGTCCCATTCTTCTTGAATTACTGCTTTTAATTCTTCTAAATTCTTTGGTTTATGCTTTGAAACAGACCTTTTGATAATCCACCACAGATTTTCAATGGGGCTCATGTCCGGGGATTGAGCTGGCCACTCTAAGACCTGGATACTGTGCTCCTGCAGCCAAGCTCAACTGGCCTGCGATGTGTGGCAAGGGGCATTATCTTGTTGAAACATCCAGTTTTTACCTTGACGGAACAGTGCACGCGCAGAAGGGAGCATGTGGGTTTCGAGAATGGTACAATACTTGGTAGAGTTCAATGTGCCATCACAGACAGTGAGATGACCAACACCAGCAGCACTCATGCATCCCCAAACCATGGTACTGCCTCCACCATGCTTGACAGTAGGTACTGTACATGCTGGAGATAATGCTTCGCCTGGCCTTCTGCGTACCCTCACATTAGTAGGAGGAAGATAAAGCTGGAAACTGGACTCATCTGACCACAAAATCTTCTTCCAATTCCTGGCTGTCCAGTTCTTGTGTGCCTGGGCCCAACAACGCCGGGCTATCCTCTGTCTCTCATTGATCAGGGGCTTCTTGATAGCCTTGTAGGACCTTAAGCCATGATCTAAAAGTCGGCCACGTACAGTGCGGGTGGAACACTGGACACCAGTTTGGTTTGACCACTGCTGCTGAAGCTCCTATGATGTCATTCGGCGGTTTTGCCTGCACATGCGGATCAGGATGCGGTCATTTCTTGCTGAAGAAAGCCTTGGATGCCCAGATCTGGGTTTGTCTTCCAAGCTGTTGGTTCGTCTGTATTTCTGCAGAGTGTATCCAACTGCTGAAGGACTGCATCTGCACTTCCTGGCTATCTGGCAGCAGCTGTACCCTTCCTGGCTGAAAATCTTTATCTTCAGGCGTGTTTCCTGCGTTAGGTTCCTTGTTTTAGCCATTTTTGTGTCTGAAGAACTTTCAAATGTGCTGGCTTTATGTAGACACGAAGCTTGGCAACAAAAATTGTGTCTTTTAATAAAAAGAACGACCTTCATCACTGGTACCAAAATGACCCAATACCCCAAATTGGTAACGCTTCCTTTTACGGTACTGTAATTACCATGTATTGACATGGTAATTACAAGGTAAGTACCATGTAATAAGGAGTAGTTACTATAAAATTACCATGTAATTACGAGGTAACTATATAGGTAATTACCTAGTACTTTTAAAGTAATTACCAAGTCAATTCCAGGCAAATACCAAGTAACTACCTGGTAATAAGTATTAATTACTGGGTAATTATAATGTAATTATATACTAACTATTTTGTTAATTGCCAAGTACTTACTAGGTAATTGCCAAGTGGTACAATACATGGTAAAAACCTTTTTATTCACACTGTATTTACTTAGTAAATATATAACACTTACCTAATAACTACTCATCAAACACCATGTAATAATAATAATAACTACTAGGTATTTATTTAACAATTACAATCTTACTAGCTTGATCATTGCCAATTACTTACTCAGTAATTAGTATTTTCCTAATAACTACATGGAAACTACAATGTATTTTAAAGTACTTATCAGTCACTTACCAAATAGGTACCTGGTAACTACCAGATAACATACCCAGCAATAACTGCAAAATTACCATGTGAACTACCATGTAATTATCAGGTTATTGACTGTATTTATTTCATAACTACACAGTAACTACCCTTTAATTGTACCTGACCACTACCGAGGAAGGCTATGTATTGTATTGGTAAATACACAGTAAGTACTGTGAAATTTACAAAGAAATTATTATGACACTACCAGTTACTTTCCTATTGGCTACCAGGTGTAATTACCAAGACATTATAAGTTTCTATTAGATAATTACCATGTAATTACTAGGAAATGAAGAGTATTTACTAGGTATTACTAGGTACTACTAGGTATTTACGCCATGTATTTCCCTAGTAGTCAACTGGTTTTTACTACTTACCTGGTAACTTCTTAGTATTTACCCAGTAACTACAACATTTACCTGGTAATTACGGTTGAACTGTACTGCAAAAGGAAGTGAGGCCTGTTTCCATGCTATTACCTGGTAATTACTTATTTGTTACCCAGGAACTAGAAAAATACCTACCTAGAAGGTACCTAGTTATTAAAGTGGAATTGTACTGCAAAAGGAAGTGAGGTCTGTTTCCATGCTATTACCTGATAATTACTCATTCGTTACCCAGGAACTAGAAAAATACCTACCTACAAAGTACCTAGTTATTAAAGTGGATTTGTACTGTAAAAGGAAGTGAGGTCTGTTTCCATGTTATTACCTGATAATTACTCATTCGTTGCCCAGGAACTACAAAAATACCTACCTACAAAGTACCTAGTTATTAAAGTGGATTTGTACTGTAGAAGGAAGTGAGGTCTGTTTCCATGCTATTACCTGGTAATTACTCATTCGTTGCCCAGGAACTACAAAAATACCTACCTGGAAATTACATAGTTATTAAAGTGGAATTGTACTGCAAAAAGGAAGTGAGGCCTGTTTCCATGCTATTACCTGGTAATTACTCATTTGTCACCCAGTAAATAGAAAAATATCTACCTGGAAATTACATAGTTATTAAAGTGCAACTGTACTGTAAAAGGAAGTGAGGTCTGTTTCCATGTTATTACCTGGTAATTACTCAGTATTTAGCCCATAACTAGGAAACTATCACATTACCCAAGACACTTGGACCGAAAATGCCGCAAAACCGACCAGTGTCTATGATACAGTGTCAGAGTACACTGATACAGATACAGAGTCTGATTCTCCCCCTGAACAGCACACTGTATCTGTCAGGAGATAAGAGTTCCCATCAAAAACCACCATCACCAGCCATCAAATTACATTAAGATGAATGCATTATTTTTACACTTCCTCACTCAAAACACCTCGCTGTGACAGATATGCAAAAACAAGTGAGCTGCCAAAGATAAACGTTTTAATCCAATGGATTTCAAATTCTTATAAAACAATTTCAAAAACTGTGCAAATTTTTAACAGTCAGGCACTTTTTTTTTATCAGAATAGACTTCTTTTTCAAAAAATAAATAAAAATAAAATAAAAATAACAGTGATAAATAATAGCTATAAATAATAATTACTAAGTAAACAGTCCCAGTCTTGGGAATTCACATCATCATGTGTTTTCTGCAGACCAGTCTGGCCCCAAGCACTGGGTGGGCATTCCACTTTTTGGTCTCTGAAAAGTGAAAACACCCACCTAGTGCAAGCACCCACATGGGCCAGACCGGTCTGCAGCAGACACATGATAATGTGATATCACCTGGCTGGTGCTTCACCAGGCCCCCTCATTTCGGCTTACACTTTGTGACATGCTCTTATATCTTTAAACAAGCGGCCTAAGATGCCCTCTCTGTGCTCTTTCCCCAGCCACTGGTTTCATTCAATGAACTTCAAGTTCATCTTGAGAGCACTTTCTGATAGGTTCCCCCTGTAGCGGTATATGTTCTCCTTACAGCTCCTCCATGCACGCTCAATGTGTTGTGTATGAGCACCATTCCCAGGGTGAACAAAGTACCACCGATGATTCACCTGGTAGTGAATATATCCATCCCTGGCCAACCTGTCGTATGCACGCCAACAATCACTGATTATTTGGCTTCCAGGTCTAACGTATTTGAGAATTATCGGGTGCAAGATTCTCCTCGATTGGTTTTCTACAAGTTTCAGCACCGGGCATCTACGGGACCCCTTGACCTCCATCATCCCGAATACCCAGGACCGCCGTCGCCAGGTGTTGCCACGTCGTCCGCGTCCATACTCAAAATAAACAAAATGTCATGCTTAATGGCGGCTGTCCACCTAAAATGCACCATTTCTGAATGTTCAAATTAAATTTAAATACATAAAAATACATAAATAAAATACATTTATTTGGGGACTTTTCAACAATTTCGAGGGTCTTCTATTCAAATTAACTGCCCCCACATGGCATAGTTTGAGACATGGATCAAGAGGTGGTATATGAATGTAGTCATGGGTAATGTCAAAGAAAGCCAATAATGCCCCTGATTTCTATATCTCACACACCCAGTACCTGCAAGACTTTTGTCTGAAGACAATGAAGAACAGACTCACTGTTCTTCACACAACATTTTAGCAGCTAAATTGAAGCACTTTAAAGGATCCATTTATATTTTCATAACGTTCTGGCAGTTACATCACCATGGAGATTAACCTTTTATAGGTTGTAGATGTTTTGTTTTTTTCTTCTTTTTAAGATTTGTTTTTGGGCATTTTTGCCTTTATTGGATAGGATAGTAGTCTGACAGCAAAGGGGGAGGGAGATGGGGGGAGAAGTGCGGCAAATGTCTGGCTCGGGAATCGAACCAGTGATGCCGCCTGGGCATCACAGCCCATATAGAATGCGCCTGGACCGGTAACCCAGCAGGCACCCCCCAATCCAACCCTTTGATGCTGAGTGCCTGTGTTTAAAACCTATTGTCCCTGTTTTAGTAGCGTATAAAACCTTACTTTTCTTTTGTGTCGAAACTTGCTCTTGTCTATTGCAACGAACGCTGTTCTCCCTCCGATCCTCATCTTCCGGTTTCTCTCCATCCGCCTCACTGCTTTACAGCATATTTCACGGAGTAGGGTTGTCACCCTGGTGAGAGACTTGGGGCTCCCACACACACCATCTTCTATCATGTCCACATGTCTTCGCCTCAATCCCTGTGCCAAGCTGAGCCAAAAAAGGAGGACAACTGCTATCAACATATTAGCTACAGGGATAGGATAGTTTTGTAGACAGGGAGGGGTCCTTATATAAATAGGTTGTTGCTACAATATCCATTGTGCATATTGTAAATGTTGGGATGGATGAACGTGCGTGATTTCTTGAATTTCTTTAGAATGTGTACTCTATGTCAATGGTTCCAAAACATTGGATCAGGACCCATTTGTGGGTCACGAATAAATACATGGGTCCCCTAATTATTATTATTATTTCAAAACCTTTTCAAAAACATTCTTCAAAAAAGCATACGTAAGTTTTCATGATTTTAAAAAACAAATAAGCACTGATTTCTCATTAACTTACTTAATACATGAAAGAAAACTAAGATTCCATAAATTAGATAACCAATAGAAGTAGTAAAAATAGCTGATCTACAAGTTCACATTGCGGTGCGAACACATTCAGAGCTTGTAAATCTGCTATGTTCATAAGTTTGCGATCTGGGCAAACATATAATTTGGCTTTTGGATTTTGAGATACAAGGTTTGGGGACCACTGCTCTATGTAATATGTCAGTATGCATTTGGCTATTCATGTTAAGAGACACTGTTTACATGTGTTATTTGCATGTACTGTATTAGGTCTACCTGATTGGAATGGTCAAAGCTAAAATGAAATGCACAAAATAATTAATTATTGTGTACACAGCTTATGAGAGAATGAGAGACCATTTGAATTGAAGTGAGGGAGAGAAACATCCAACCTGTGCATAATCTGCATCCATGATTGTAATGGGATGTGTGATCCAGAGAAAATGGATCCATCTCTGATGGACCTCGTTATTGCCCTGCCCCCGTGTGATGACCTTCTGCAGCTCCTGTAACATAACATACCACACCTGTAAATATAATTTTAAGTAGTAACATAGATTCTCAAGAGTAAACCTATATGAGATTGTAAACATGGTCATGACCCTTGTTAGGAGGAAAACATTTACCCCTTTCTACATTTGCCCCTTACATCTACATAAACGTTCATATTGAAATATAGAGTGCTTAACCCCCGGCCACGGAATGTTACAATATTGTACGCTCCCACAGGACTACTCGCATCTAAAGTATAGCTCAATAAAAACAAATTTAATCTGATGGATGGCCATTTTCTGTTCTCCATTTGCTTTCAACAATGAGACTATAGATTGGGAGGTGTATTGCACACTGAAACATTATAGCTTTTTTAGAAAATGGCCAGTTTGGTCACAGACAGGATTATTTAAAATGTGTTATTTTGTGCGATTTTGGCTATTGAATGTCTCCAGAGCGTAATGACGTATGCACATGCGTATGCAACGTCACCAACGTGAAGGGGAAACACGGAACCACAAGTTGTAATCAAACAGCCGGTGACAAGCTGTGTGCGACTGTTTATTTCTCCTCCACTCCTTTCAACCGCGCTACTTGCAACATATCCTCCAACTCATACGACCAGATAGGACGTATGTGGACATACGACCCACGAAGAGCGTTTCAAATGACCAAAAAGAGTGTATTCCTACCGCCAATTTGCGCCCCCTGGATCCCCAGCTATATATTACTTACAAGCGAAACCCAAGGTAGTGACAGTGTGGCGTAACGGGGACGGTGTCCGCCGTCGGTGCGGGAGAACCGGGTTCGAATCCTAGTATGACGTTTCTATTTTCGGGGGTTAGGTGCTGTCAAAAACGATGTGCCTGGTCGTTTGCAGTTTGAGGACAGTCTGGCTACTCGAGTCGTCACAGAAACCCACATTCTCCCGGTGTGTGCTTCGCTTTCCCAACCACGGAAGAAAAACACCTTGGTAAGTGACACGTTGTACCCGAGAAATAACTGTAACATTAACAGTTAATATAAGCTGACTGTGGTTTGCATGCCATGGTTGCTAACGTGAAAATGGCTAAAGCTAACAACATTGGGGAACGTTGGTAGGCTAGGCTAGATCTGAGCACTGGGCCGACTGTTCTAGATTGCTGAACGCCTGTTAATGCGAGGTTAATTTATTCGTGTGTAGGGTTTTACAATTTAATGTGTTTTACAATTTAATGAACACATCAAATGTTACCCCATTGCACAGAGAGTTTGGTTAAGCACTACCGAGCTTTACTTTTAGATCAGTATTTGTGTCATTTGAATGCTACTTTCTGCATAGTACTGCGTTCTTTCTGTATGTTTCTCAATGTTATGAATTTAAAAAAATGTCAATTGAAACAAGCTCAGGCTTTCTTGTGTAATCTCCTTTTAGTTGACCTTGTACCAGTGGGTCTGTACTGTGATGAAACTGTACCTTTTTCTCAATAAACTTTTCAATCAATCAAACAATCAATCAATCAAGTGGTTCTCAACCTGTGAATCGGACCCCCAGGGGGTTCTCAAAAGAGCTTGGGAGATTTAAGTTAAATGTTAAACATTGTTATTTCACTCGATTTATTTATTTCTGTGGTTACAATTCAAAACATGCAAACATGACCCTCTATTACTTCAGTCTATATTAATGCCTATTATATATTTTTTGTTTATTGTATTTGAATTGAAGAAATGAATAAATGTAAATTTTCCCAATTCCAATTCAAAAATAGTAAAAAGAAAATAATTCAGGATTCAAATTAAAAAATGTCAAAAGAAATAGCTGATCTACAAGCTTAAAACGCGTCGACAGTATATGCATTTGAGTGACTGAAAATATTCATGTGGTTAATGTAGATCAAACAAAAATGACAAATATTTGGTGGCCCCCCTGTAGTAACTGTGACGGCCCCCTAGGGGTCCCAGACCACTTTATGAGCCATAAATCAGCTCAAAGTTGATTTATATATCATACTGTATAACAGATACAGCTTTGTTAAATTATCTTAATTTGGTTATTTTACCCCACAGAGTCATGTCTCAAACACAAACCCGAAGAGGGAAAAAAAAAGAAGAAAACAAGAAGAAGACTTTGCCAGTCGAAAACAACTTGGAGGAGGTGGAGTCAGATATCGAAGGTAAGAATTTTATTCAATCATGGTTATACATAGAGTGGTCTCGTATAGCACAAGGTTGTCTGGTGGGGCCCCCCCACCACCACCACAATCATTCCATACCAAGGTGTGTGTGTGTGTGTGTGTGTGTGTGTGTGTGTGTGTGTGTGTGTGTGTCTGTGCGCGTGCGCGTGCATGCGTGCAAACACACACGCCTTGGTATTCTGTGCACCTACAAAGTTCAATGTCCTTGTGGTTAGTCCGCCCTCAGACTGGGAGGTTGATGTTCGACCCTTGGTCAGGACATAACAAATAAATATCCTGGCACTCTGCATCCCGGGTTGGATATAGATTGAGTCCCTGCGACATACTAGCATCATGTCCAGGGGGTGGACTTGTAATGTACACAAAGCTGCCTCATGCTAAAGAAACAGGAAATAGGCTCCTGCCCTATGGGCCTCGTGGCTCGGCAAGGCTTAGTTACAAAGCTTTGTCTAACTGAAATAGAACAGCCTATGACTGTTAACACGTTGAAACAAATACAATCCTAAGTATTTAATACATCTTTGCGCATCTTTTTCAGTTGAAGAGGTTCGAGGCGGTTCTTGTGGAACCATGGAAAAATTCAAGTCGGACTTGAACCAGCTAAAGGGAGAGAACCAGCTCCTCAAAGAGGAGATTCGTCTCCTTAAGGAAGAGAACAGACTACTAAAACAGGAGCGGGATCTCCTAAAGGAGAAGTCTCGTTCCTCTGAGGCCGGTTCAAAAGGTAACTAGACTGTTCCTCCCAAAACCTACATGTCAGGCTCAAACTACCATCTAAAGCAGGGGTTTTCAGCTGATTTTGACCCAGGGACCACCATTCTGACTAGGAGCAACCTGGGGACCACCACTATTGTCAGGTGGGTCCATCATAGACCCATCCAACAATATATTGTCCGTTCTCAAAGCATTTTATTACCAGAAAAGAGCAGTTATATCATTCTATCAAGTATTTTTTCCCCTCAAAATATTTTTATTCACCTGCAAACAAGAAAAAAAGAGTAGCAAATTGAACTAAAAGGAAAATTTAAAAAGGAAAAGTAACTTTTCTTTTCAATGAATGCATGGCCAGGGACCACCTGCAATGCCACCAGTGGTCCACGGACCACCAGTTGAAAACCCACGATCTAAAGCAATGGTTCCCAAACTGTTAAGCCTGTGACAAAAAAAGAGGTATTTTACGTTTGCCTGGGACACAAAAATAGTGAAAACAGCAGACCTACAAACTCACAACGTGTCGCTTCACGCCGTGTTGTGAGCTTGTATATAGGCCTTTTACTTTCTAATTTATGGAATTTCTTCGATTTTCTCATATTTATTCATGAAATAAAATTGCAATCACTGCATTCTTATTTTTATTTTTTTGCTCTTTGGTTCTCTCTTTATATATTTGCTGACTTTAAGGTTCACAGAAAAGGAGCCATGACCTTGGTGAGTCCTCCGACTCCTCTGAGCCTGAGTCCTCCTTTGAAACAAAGAAGGCTGCCAAGAAGAGAAGAAGGAAGCCAGCATCGTCATCATCATCAGATGAGGACTCCCCAAAGAAAAAGCCAAAGAAGGCTTCATTTGGAAAGCGAGGTATCTGGGAAAATAAAGATTTTCATATTGCTTCTGTAACAATGCACACACAAACAGTGCTTTTGCTTACATCAGTGGTTATCAAAGTGGATTTCAGGGACTCTGGGTTTACCTTAAGCGTTCTAAATCGACCCCTAAGAGTATGTAACTCTTGACACAAAACTCTGATGTACAGATGGAACCAAATGAGCCCTAACCAGTCCATTTGTGCACTGTCAGAGTTAAGGGGGGGACCTTGAATTTTTAAATTTTACATCACACTGCAGCATGAAAATGCACTGATTTATTAAGTGACCCCAAAATTTGGTAAATGCACCCCTTTTTTATCGACTACATTGGGGAGCTTTCAGACTCCGTTCACCTTAGCAAGGCCTATGGAAGATTTTCGTCTTAGTAGGAGCATCTCTGCTAAGAGTACTCTCCCTTCCACCCACACACAATCTCTTAACGGCAACATTTGGCATAGTCAGGCTGGCCCTATTATGAAACTGTTATGTATAGACTATCAATTAAACCCTGAAGTGAAAAAGAATAGTTTAAGTACTGATCATCATGTATACTCGGATTGTACAATATATTTGTAATTATGAGTGTGTTTTTTTCCCTTTCTTTTTTTTTCTTTTTCTTTGATCTGTCTTGTAGTCAGTAGCCCAGAGGATGTGGTCCACCGCTATAAGAAGTTGGTGAGGATGTACAAGAGGACCAGGAGCATCCCAGAAACCTGTAGGGCCTTTGACTTGGACCGCAACACCATCGCAGGGACTGCGGTCATCGCAGATGTCCTCATTGCCGGAGAGGGTGGGGATTTTGGAGAGCTGCCCATAATTGCTGAAAAGCAGAGTTTGGCTAGCTTTGCCAAAGTATGCAAGGCATTTTTGGATGCAAACCCCACCCTAAAGGAGAAAGTGGATAAGATGAGGAAGGCCAATGAGCTGCTCACCATCAAATACAAATTTCAGAAATGAGGGGGCCTGGTGAAGCACCAGCCATGTGATATCACATTATCATGTGTCTTCTGCAGACCGGTCTGGCCCATGTGGGTGCTTGTGCTAGGTGGGTGTTTTCAGAAACCAAAAAGTGAAGAATCAACCAGTGTCTGCACTGTCTTAAAGTCCTGACAGACACATCACTTTTTGGTTTCTGAAAAACGGCCACCCAGTGCTTGGGGCCTGACCAGTCTGCAGGAAACACATGATGATGTGAATTCACACACAGACGCACGCACACACACACACACAGTTGGAGTTAATACGTCGTTGTTTTCAGTAGTTTTGTGTCCCGGGCAAATGCCAAATACCTGTTCTTTTTGTCATAAGGTTTAACCGTTTGGGAACCATTGCTTTACAGGAGGGATTTTACAGGTTTTATAATGATTTTTTGCACTATTCTTCTCATTATCATGTGTCTACTGCAGACCGGTCTGGCCCATGTGGGTGCTTGCACTAGGTGGGTGTTTTCACTTTTCAGAGACCAAAAAGTGGAATGCCCACCCAGTGCTTGGGGCCAGACTGGTCTGCAGAAAACACATGATGATGTGAATTCCCAAGACTGGGACTGTTTACTTAGTAATTATTATTTATAGTTATTATTTATCACTGTTATTTTTATTTTATTTTTATTTATTTTTTGAAAAAGAAGTCTATTCTGATAAAAAAAAAGTGCCTGACTGTTAAAAATTTGCACAGTTTTTGAAATTGTTTTATAAGAATTTGAAATCCATTGGATTAAAACGTTTATCTTTGGCAGCTCACTTGTTTTTGCATATCTGTCACAGCGAGGTGTTTTGAGTGAGGAAGTGTAAAAATAATGCATTCATCTTAATGTAATTTGATGGCTGGTGATGGTGGTTTTTGATGGGAACTCTTATCTCCTGACAGATACAGTGTGCTGTTCAGGGGGAGAATCAGACTCTGTATCTGTATCAGTGTACTCTGACACTGTATCATAGACACTGGTCGGTTTTGCGGCATTTTCGGTCCAAGTGTCTTGGGTAATGTGATAGTTTCCTAGTTACGGGCTAAATACTGAGTAATTACCAGGTAATAACATGGAAACAGACCTCACTTCCTTTTACAGTACAGTTGCACTTTAATAACTATGTAATTTCCAGGTAGATATTTTTCTATTTACTGGGTGACAAATGAGTAATTACCAGGTAATAGCATGGAAACAGGCCTCACTTCCTTTTTCAGTACAATTCCACTTTAATAACTATGTAATTTCCAGGTAGGTATTTTTGTAGTTCCTGGGCAACGAATGAGTAATTACCAGGTAATAGCATGGAAACAGACTTCACTTCCTTCTACAGTACAAATCCACTTTAATAACTAGGTACTTTGTAGGTAGGTATTTTTGTAGTTCCTGGGCAACAAATGAGTAATTACCAGGTAATAACATGGAAACAGACCTCACTTCCTTTTACAGTACAAATCCACTTTAATAACTAGGTACTTTGTAGGTAGGTATTTTTCTAGTTCCTGGGTAACGAATGAGTAATTATCAGGTAATAGCATGGAAACAGATCTCACTTCCTTTTGCAGTACAATTCCACTTTAATAACTAGGTACCTTCAAGGTAGGTATTTTTCTAGTTCCTGGGTAACAAATAAGTAATTACCAGGTAATAGCATGGAAACAGGCCTCACTTCCTTTTGCAGTACAGTTCAACTGTAATTACCAGATAAATGTTGTAGTTACTGGGTAAATACTAAGTTACCAGGTAAGTAGTAAAAACCAGTTGACTACTAGGGAAATACATGGCGTAAATACCTAGTAGTACCTAGTAATACCTAGTAAATACTCTTCATTTCCTAGTAATTACATGGTAATTATCTAATAGAAACTTATAATGTCTTGGTAATTACACCTGGTAGCCAATAGGAAAGTAACTGGTAGTGTCATAATAATTTCTTTGTAAATTTCACAGTACTTACTGTGTATTTACCAATACAATACATAGCCTTCCTCGGTAGTGGTCAGGTACAATTAAAGGGTAGTTACTGTGTAGTTATGAAATAAATATAGTCAATAACCTGATAATTACATGGTAGTTCACATGGTAATTTTGCAGGTATTGCTGGGTATGTTATCTGGTAGTTACCAGGTACCTATTTGGTAAGTGACTGATAAGTACTTTAAAATACATTGTAGTTTCCATGTAGTTATTAGGAAAATACTAATTACTGAGTAAGTAATTGGCAATGATCAAGCTAGTAAGATTGTAATTGTTAAATAAATACCTAGTAGTTATTATTATTATTACATGGTGTTTGATGAGTAGTTATTAGGCAAGTGTTATATATTTACTAAGTAAATACAGTGTGAATAAAAAGGTTTTTACCATGTATTACTTAGTAATTACTCAGTAATTGCTATTTATTACCTTGTAGTTACTTGGTAGTTGTCAGAAAATTACTTGGTACTCATGAAATAAGTACATTATTAAATACTATGCAATTACCTTGTAATAACTTTAAGAAACACCCAGTAATTACTAATTATTATATGTAGTTGTTAGGAAATAATATAATAATTACTTAGTGAGTACCTAGTAATTAATCACATACAAAACCCAAAACCAGTGAAGTTGGCACGTTGTGTAAATCGTAAATAAAAACAGAATACAATGATTTGCAAATCCCTTTCAACCTATATTCAATTGAATACACTGCAAAGACAAGTTACTTAATGTTCGAACAGGTAAACTTTGTAATTTTTTGCAAATATTAGCTCATTTGGAATTTGATGCCTGCAACATGTTTCAAAAAAGCTGGCACAAGTGGCAAAAAAGACTGAGAAAGTTGAGGAATGCTCATCAAACACTTATTTGGAACATCCCACAGGTGAACGGGCTAATTGGGAACAGGTGGGTGCCATGATTGGGTATAAAAGCAGCTTCCCTGAAATGCTCAGTCATTCACAAACAAGGATGGGGCGAGGGTCACCACATAGTGAACAAATGCGTGAGCTGATTGTCGAACAGTTTAAGAACAACATTCCTCAACGAGCTATTGCAAGAAATTTAGGGATTTCATCATCTACGGTCCGTAATATCGTCAAAAGGTTCAGAGAATCTGGAGAAATCACTGCGGCGTAGTTTACAAGGCGAAAACCAACATTGAATGCCCGTGACCTTCGATCCCTCAGGCGGTACTGCATCAAAACCGACATCAGTGTGTAAAGGACATCACCACATGGGCTCAGGAACACTTCAGAAAACCACTGTCAGTAACTACAGTTTGTCGCTACATCTGCAAGTGCAAGTTAAAACTCTACAATGCAAAGCGAAAGCCATTTATCAACAGCACCCAGAAACACCGCCGGCTTCGCTGGGCCCGAGCTCATCTAAGATGGACTGATGCAAAGTGGAAAAGTGTTCTGTGGTCTGACGAGTCCACATTTCAAATTGTTTTTGGAAACTGTGGACGTCGTGTCCTCCGGACCAAAGAGGAATAGAACCATCCGGACTGTTATAGGCGCAAAGTTCAAAAGCCAGCATCTGTGATGGTATGGGGGTGTATTAGTGCCCAAGGCATGGGCAACTTACACATATGTGAAGGCACCATTAATGCTGAAAGGTACATACAGGTTTTGGAGCAACATATGTTGCCATCCAAGCAACGTCTTTTCATGGACGCCCTGCTTATTTCAGCAAGACAATGCCAAGCCACATTCTGCACGTGTTACAACAGCATGGCTCCATAGTAAAAGAGTGCGGGTACTAGACTGGCCTGCCTGTAGTCCAGACCTGTCTCCCATTGAAAATGTGTGGCGCATTATGAAGCGTAAAATACGACAACGGAGACCCCGGACTGTTGAACAACTTAAGCTGTACATCAAGCAAGAATGGGAAAGAGTTCCACCTGAAAAGCTTCAAAAATTGGTCTCCTCAGTTCCCAAATGTTTACTGAGTGTCGTTAAAAGGAAAGGCAATGTAACACAGTGGTAAAAAGGCCCCTGTGCCAACTTTTTTGCAATGTGTTGCTGCCTTTAAATTCTAAGTTAATGATTATTTGCAAAAAAAACAATAAAGTTTCTCAGTTTGAACATTAAACATCTTGTCTTTGCAGTGTATTCAATTGAATATAAGTTGAAAAGGATTTGCAAATCATTGTATTCTGTTTTTATCTACGATTTACATAACGTGCCAACTTCACTGGTTTTGGGTTTTGTAGTTACCATATGAATACTTTATAATTACTGAGTAATTACTTCTTATTACCTGGCTGTTACCAGGTACTTCTTAAGAAATTACTTGGCAATTACCTAGTAAGTACTTGGCAATTAACAAAATAGTTAGTATATAATTACATTATAATTACCCAGTAATTAATACTTATTACCAGGTAGTTACTTTGTATTTGCCTGGAATTGACTTGGTAATTACTTTAAAAGTACTAGGTAATTACCTATATAGTTACCTCGTAATTACATGGTAATTTTACAGTAACTACTCCTTATTACATGGTACTTACCTTGTAATTACCATGTCAATACATGGTAATTACAGTACCGTAAAAGGAAGCGTTACTGCATGGGGTGTCCGAAAACTTTTTTCCACCACTGTATAGTACATTTCATGCGACAAGTGCAGACTCAATGGGCCTCATTCACTAATATGTGCGTGGAAATGTTCTTACTTTGCGCACAAAATAAGTGCGTACGCAAAATCCCCGTGGGATTCATGACACCTGCGCATCGGCAATTTTTGTTCTCACCACCTTGCGTAGTATGTATGTGAATCAGAATCATTCTAAATTGACAGGCGCGTGCTGGCAATTTTTGATTAGCATACTACCACGCCCCCATTTCTCTATATAAGGAAACCGCTTGCCTAGAGTTGATTCATGAATGAAGGAAGCAGTTACGCGAGGAGAGAAGTAGTAAATTTCACAGTTTGTTAGAAGCGATGGCGCCGGGTCTTACAGGAATGCCATGCCATTGCAACATTGTGGAGGACACAGCATGCCAGGATGATCTTGCCCACCTTTTCAGGTGTATAGCTAAAGTAGTTTGCCACCAGCTGTATCCAAACACATCCAACGGCCCTTAAGCACGCCAAAAGTGCGCTCTATTACGGCACGTGTGTGGGCACGTATGTTATTATAGCGCACCTCTTGAGGGGTTTCAGGGTTTGCGTATGGTGTCATCAGCCATGTTTTAAGGCCATATCCTCGGTCACCTAAACACTATAACATTTTAGCATTAACGGAATAGAGACTTACCAAAAATGCTAACTAAAAACAATTGAAATAAAAGACCAGAACAAAAAATGCTCACCAACAAGCCATCCACTTCTCATAGCCCCTGCCTCCAAACGCATTCCTACTGTATGTTTTGCAAAATAATGAGTCATGCGTGTCTCCTGGCCAGCGGGCTACAGCGTTAAGGATATGGCAGTCAGCATTACAGATCATCTGCACGTTGATGGAGTGATAGTTTTTTCTGTTCATGTATTGGATTGAGTCAATCGATGGAGCTTTGATGCGCACATGGGTACTGTCTATTGCGCCAATTGTATTTGGCATTCCAGCTATGCCATGGAACCCCCTCTTCACATCGGTCTGATTGTGTTCATCAATATGGGAATTTGATATATTCAGGCAATAGCCTTAGGATGCCATTTAATACCCGTGGGATGACACGGCTCAGGGAGGGTAGTGAAATCCCAGCCCGGTCTGCTATTGTGGCATGGGCTGCAATATCCTCTAGCAAGACTAGATATGCCATCTTAACACTTGCACAGGTGAATCAGAATCATTTATATACCCCGCATGCCCTTTAACATGCTACCAATTAACCAGTTGCCTTTGGCCACAGATGTGTAATTTCATGACACAAGAAATCGTTGGGAGTGGGTGATCATTATAGGCCAAAACAATTAAATGAAAGCCAAAACTGTTCGGCCTACATTTCGAAATGTACATTCTCATATACTCCTTTGTAAACTAGGACTGTTGTTATTGTTGAAAATTTTAATTGTCACAATGATGAAGGTGAAAGTGTATCAATTTCATGGTTATTTAATACATTTGGCCAATATATTAGTAGATTAATGATTTAAAAAAATGTTAATTAAATCTCTTTTTAATGAATGTGGCTTTATAGGCTCTGCATGTACTTAAAATTAGTGCTGCACGATTTGATAAAAATGTGTGATTGCGATTATGGTGGACAATATCGCGATTTGCGATTGCGATTACAATATAATTACAATAAAATATAATAAATAAATGGTATCATGAGTCTTTTTGCTTGATTCAGTGTTTCCCCTACATTATATTAGGGGGGCACTGACCTGACATAGTTATTGTTATTGACGGACAGTGTGTCAATGACCATCAACAGACTGAGCACCATCAAACACGCTGCTCACACAGCAGCGCAGCACGGAACTGTACACACGGCGGAGCAAGCCTGTGTTGCGTTCAGGCTTTGTCATGTAAATGACAAATTCCAGCACGCCATAGCACAACACAGCAGCATGTCAAGTGGGCCGAACCCGAGCAAAATTGCTCAATTTTTCATTTGTTATGGAGTCCATGATTTCCTTGTGATACTTACAAATGTTTGCTTAACTGTGCTTGGATGTTGTTTTATGAGGCTCTGGCGGCTTTCAGTTGTCTCTTTGTCTTTAACGTTACACTGCTCGGCTTTCTCTCGCATGCACTCTTCCTACTTTTCCCTGTGCTGTGCTGTCTCAAGTATTGATATACCCTGCGTTCCAAATCGCATACTTCTGCTATATACTTTTAGTATGTACTGCAGCTGCCCTTAAAAAGTATGTAGTGTAGTATGCAGTATGCATGCAGTATGCATACTATTGGGACACACTACATCTGCTCCCTGAACTCTGACCCTCTTGCTCACTTCCACCGCCGTCCGTAGCGCCACATTTGAATATTTTGTGTTGTTGTACTTCAGAGATGCAGCAAATCTTCTCTCGTCGAGCTCGCCAGAGTCGTGCATACCGTCGGAGGTGCCAGAGAGCTGTGTTGCTGTTATGTCGTCATGTATGTTGTTGTTTCTAATAAACAGTCCCAAGCCTATTATTAGTGACCTGTCTACTAGTCACCAGTAGGCATATTAACCCCCTTCACACACAGCTCTCTGTTGCTGGCAGATGTTTGATGTTAAATATATTTACAGCTATGCAGCTGCTGGCACTATATTCTGTCTGCATGTGAAGCAGCCTTACATTCACATTACTTTTATTTGTAGTGTAACATACTTGCACATTCTTACTACATTACTTAATATGTATTTGACTTTTACTATTTATATATTTACTAGTCTATAGTGCTCATACCTGGCCCATAGTGTATTCATATTTAGTCATATTCATTCATTATTTATACCACACTTACACCACTGCCTGTACTGGTAGAATCTTCTATATTGTAGTCATAGTTGAACCCTAACATTGATTATACTATAATCACAATAAAGTTGAATGTTGTAACCGTGTTCTTGCAAAACTGTATGATATGTGACAGTATATAATCAGACCATTGCAGTCCTAATATCTAGTGTCTTAGTATCTCAAATTAAATAAACCATGTATGAAAGGAAGTGTGGGCGTTGGTTGTACACGCAGCTCAGTAAGTGTGACGTAACTTCCGCTGCGCAAAGGATTGTGAGTCAGAATGGCCAAAGAAGCATGCTGACATGCATACTGCGAAATGTGACCGGATGTAGTAGAACATCCTGGTACTTTTGGCATACTGCATCTGACATACTATGTATTGGGACACACTAATTCTTTTTCTGGCGTACTAAATAGTATGGTAGTATGGGTATTGGAACGCAGGGATAGACTGGTTGTGTTGCCGCGGGACGTGGCGACTTTAACTTTTAAACTTTAACACTCCACGTCTTTCAAGTATGGCGACGTTGGACAGAAAGACGTGCTGTGTAAAAGTTTAAAAGTTAAAGTCGCCATGTCCCGTCTCAAGTGCTGATATAGATTGGTCATGTTGCCACGGGATGTGGTGACTTTAACTTTTACACTTACAGAGCACGTCTTTCTGTTCAGCGTCGCCATACCTGAATCCAAAGTATCGCCATGTAACAGACGTTTTTTTCGCCACCAGCACAGGCTGTTCTTAGTCGAGCTCATGCTCTTCTTCAGCATCTGTGTTGGTTACTGCTGCACGCTGGCTGCACGCACCAAGATAGCTTGTGGGCGTGATGTCAACAAACTCCACACACTACAGGAGAGGCAGTCACGTTCACAGGCACACACGTTAATATTTATTTAGCCTACATTAAATCGCAAATTGCAGCCTTTTATGCGGTTATGTAATCGCACAGCCTGACATCGTGATTGCGATTGCGATTAGATTAATTGTGCAGCACTACTTAAAAGGTATGTGTTTGCATTTTCTCAGTTAGTTCGGCCTTCCTCATTTGTGCGTATGCATGGGGGTTGAGGCAGTTCTAAATTTGTTTGCAGAGTAAGAACAAATTTGAATAAGAAAATATTGATGAATCCCGGATTTGTACGTCAAACGATCGTACGCACAGTTTAAGCACAGATTTGTGCGTATGCACTGTTTGTGAATGAGGCCCAATGTGCTTAAAAACAGAAACAAAGGTACATTGTACATGACAAAACATAAACATTATAATAAGAGTGACTAACATTTATAAAAACACACAATCAAAGGTGTTAGTTAAACAAGATAAGAGGATATCTAGCCTTTTCTCCAGTTCAATAGTAGCTAAGGTGTTTCTATTCATGTATTTATTAGTTTATTTGTGAGGGACATTGCAAGAAACACTAACAGGTTAAAGTAACATGAATCAGATGAGTTGCATACAGTTAGGGCTGCCACTAACTTATATATTTTTTTTAAAAAAAAAAATATATATTTTATTCAATTAATAAGATTTTGAAAAAAGGCACAGGATATATTTTTGTATGACATTTCTATTGTCATAGTAGGTGATAAAACATTTTAAATACATGTAATTAAAATGCTGCCCATCTCTGCCAACAATGCATAGGCCTATGTGATACAACAATATAAAAGAATACTAGTAAATATATGCTGCATATAATTTGAATTGTCCGTATCAATAACCTGAAGAATTGCAGGTCTGTATAATCCAACAGAATCTAAGAGAAAACCAGGCATTCAATGACAGCAAATAAATCCATAGGCCTACTGCCATCTGCTACCAGCAGAAGGACAAACATCAGCTTGACACTTCACTGACGCAACGATGCGTTATGGAGAATACCAGTGTTAACAACGCAGCACACACAATAATTTACTATATCCTTGATAACTTTATTGCAAACAATTCGGCGATTAAAACACAACCTTTAAGGGAATTCCTATACGTCCTTCATGGGAACAATATGCATGACAATTTCCCTTATTAGTCTCTGAACAGCAACGTTATGGTTGAACAACAAGTTTTACTATAGCCATTAAATTTGCTATCATAACATTTTATTTCTATTTTTATGAATAAAAAGTTCCTCACAGCAATGGCAGGCAGCTTTTCAAAATGCGCAAAACATCAGGTGTAAGTGGAAATAAAAGATACATGGGAAAGTTTTATAGGATATTTATAAGTTTTATAGGCAATCTTATCTTCCTGCCTTTTATTTTGAAGTTACTTCTGCCTCTGATGTCATCGCCATTCTACTTTTTGTCCAAAACAATAAATAGCCATTTCTCAATACACAAGTTCAGCAGTTCGGACTTGTGGACTTGGCAAGTTCAGACTTGGCAAGTCCGCGCGAGAGTCCGGACTTTCCAAGAACTGGAGGACGGGAGGACGGGAGTACAGTCATTTCTGCTTTTGGAACAGCAGCGAACTTGATGATGTCACCACCTTGCCTTGGCTGTTGTACTGTGTTGTATACATGCATTTAGAATAAAACAATATAAACACAGCCCAGCCCTGCGTCTTTTCATAGACATTGTAAGACTGTAATGTGTATATGTTTTTAACGTTTCAGCATATATAACTGACACACAAAAACATATAAATAGCCAAAATAGTTTCATAAAATGTCATATAAAACCTTTTTCCCGCAGCTTGATCATATTTAATCTATAGCCTATCCAATTCCCGCACCTGGCCTCTGATAATCAAAAGTCAAGTGCGGGGGGAAAGTTTGTGGAGAATTGGTGGTTATTGTGATCGTGAGCATTGGCGAGATGGAAATCAATAACGGACATGGATTGGAGAAGCTGTTTTGGTGCATGTAATTGCAGCAGGATTGCTGTACCTGCAGGCTGAGGAGGAGGCTGCCCAGCTGAGGAGGCACATCCGAGAAAGACAGCGGAGGATGAGGATGAGACGTGATGAGACGAATGAAATGAATGAATGAAAAGTTAAAAGTACTCATTATGCAGAGTGACCCAATTTCAAGTGTTGTTATCATCATATACATTCTTAGTTACTGTCCATCACTGCATTTGCCTCATCATTATGCTTTCTGTCTACATTTTTATGGAGACTTGACAGTTTACTTGGTAAAAAACAAGAAAAAAACAAGCAGTTTAATCATGTATTAAGTCTAACATTTTACTGAAGTGTTGAGTTGTAGATTGTGGTGCTGTTGAAACGTACTGGATTATACTGACAGCAGTTTCTCATTTAGTCTATCCTCACCAATATAAATGGGATCAAACAGGTCAGATGTTAAGAGGAAAATTTTATTCAGCCACACTTCAGACATCAGGTATACAATTCATATCAGATAATCAATATTTAAAATGCGGTTGAATAAATACTACAATAAATACAATTAATCTTTAAATACAATAAATTAATTACAATAAATTAAAATCATTATTGAATGGTAAAAAACATAAATAAACAAAAGAATACATACAAAGAACAATTACATTAACAATGTTACAACATTTAATAATAAAATAATATATCTTATATACTGAGACTGAATATTACCCATTAGACATTCCCCAAACGAATTACATATTTGTATTCTTCATATTTAACCACTACAGAGATATCAGTGACGAATTTAAATGTACTACCCGAGAGTGGCTGCTCTCGGTGGGCAACACAACAGTAACATATCGGTAATTATGGCTTACAATTGTGCGCCTTGCCCTCACTTACCATTTCTGAAGATTGTTGCAAAATGCATGCTGGGATACTTGGCTGTCTGAAGTCCACACAAGTCTGCTCCGATGCATCCCCGGTAAAAGGGGCATGGCGAGAACACATCCGGGCATTTGGACTGAACTTGGCTAGATGTGAACTTTGAATTGGAACAGTACTTGAGCTGTGACTGATGATGTGTCACAAGAACACAAGTCTGCACAAGAACGCATATTGAAAAACGGCTAATGAAAAAAATGAATTTGCAAAAAAACAAAATTGGGCTGTTATTTGAATTTGGTTCTGTCGTTTTTCGTTTTATGATTCTGAGGAAGCGCTTTATTTTAAGGTCCTTGTAATAAGCGTTAGTTAATATGTAATAAGGCAATTATAACTCCTTATAAGATGCTTATTAAAATTATTAAATGTATAATAAGACTAGGGGTGGGCGATATATATCGTTGACGATAATATCGTCATTGTTTTAACGATGTGCAAATTTACGTTACTGAGTATGCAAATGACACAAAAACAACTGAAAACACACGTTGAAACCAGGTTGAAACCCCACACATTCACTGAACAAGAGTTACGTAACTTGCGCGCAGCAGCACGCCGCACTACGCCTAGGAGGTCACATGATCTCTCACTGGCACGGCCGGCAGGTTAGCCTGCTGCTATAAACATCAGCGAGACAGCATGGAAACACCGCCCATGGATACTCCAGCAGCTTCAGGAGATTTAATCCCAAGACGTGGGTCAACTTCAGCTGTATGGAAGTACTTTGGGTTTGAGAAGACTGATGTTACTCAAAAGACAGTAATCTGCAAAGTTTGTTGAAAAAATGTTGCCGTTTAAAGTAGCTCGACAACCAACCTGTTTCACCACTTGCGGACAAACCACACGAAGGAATACGAAGATTGTCAAAAGCTAGCTGCCCAAGAAAAGCCCAAATCGGCGAAGTAACGTTGCTATCACCAATTATATAGCAAAAGAAATGATGCCATTCAGGTGGTGGAGAGAGAAGGCTTTAAACAACTTGTGAATACACTGGACCCGAGATATACAGTGCCTGGTCGGAAATATTTCAGCAAAACTGCTCTGCCCAACCTGTATGATTCATGTCGCCAAACTCTGATGAATGAACTGCAGAAGGTGCCACATTTTGCAACAGCTACGGACTTATGGTCCAGCAGGACATCTGAGCCATACCTCTCCTTGACGGTGCATTTCATCGACGAATACTGGCAACTTAAGAGCAACTGTTTACAAACTTCATACTTCCCAGATGACCATACTGGCCACATCATTGCCCAAGGTCTGAAAGATGCCCTCGCGTCATGGTTGCTGAGTGAACAACGAATGGTTTGCATGACGACAGACAGCGGAGCAAACGTTGTCAGTGCACTCCGGCTCAACAGTTGGATGAGGCTACCATGTTTTGGGCACAGGCTGCACATTGCCATTGGTGAGTAGCCTAATTTGAATATTAAATGCGGTTGATGTTGAATAGTTATATTGTTTATTTGAACAACAAAAATATGAAGAGAAACAATGAAAATAAGCTAAGCTTTTGCTATAGGCATATTAAGATAAGATAAGATAAGATAAGATACACCTTTATTGATCCCACAATTGAGAAATTCCAATGTTACAGCAGTCAAGGGGATAGAGTAAGATTAAAGATTTCAAAATTTAAACTTAAAACTTAAAAACTAGGCATGCAAAATAAAGTACAAAAAATACAAGAAACGATGATAAATAATAATAATAATAATAATAATAATAATAATAATAATGATAATAATAATAATAATAATAATAATAATTATAAGATAATGAGCAGTGAATACAAACCAGCAGTGGATTAAAGAGCACATTTAGTGTAAGTGATTGTATGTGCAAAAACAGCTGTGGTGTTTATAAATATTAAATTTACAATTAAGCAAATACTACAATAAATTAAAGCTGCAAGCAGCGTTTGGCGGGACCTCGCACTCAAGCCCGTTTCGGCCCCCAGCTTATGTCGTCACTGTGAATTATTTAGAAATATCAAACATATTGCCACAAACATCAGAAAATCCTTACAGAGCTGAACGGTTTGATGTTTGAATGTTTTCTGTAGCTGTAGGTATGCAGAAGTGATGTCACAATATGCAAATTAGATGAGTTAATTTCTTCCCATCAGATTCCTCTTCCTTTATTTTGAGGAAGAGATGACAAAAACAGCACAAAACAAAATAAAATAAATCTACTGAGTGAATATGTTCAAAATGATGTTTTACTGAGATTTATGAAATCCAATATGGCCGCCGCCTAGTGATGTCACAGAATGCAAATTAGATGAGTTAATTTACTCCCATGACAAACTTTGGGTCATGATGAATAGTTTTCTCATTTACAGTATGCCTTTATCTGTCACCACTTTCAAGCCACAGCCTTTTGAAATGTTGAAATGAAAATGGAATATTTTCCTCAATTAACTCTGGCACCTAAAGGGTTAAAATGGAGATGCTGCCCCTGTCATGTCTGAATGTAAGATGTAGACACACGCACAGACATCATGTTTCTGTGAGTTTGTGTGTGACAGCGGTTGCCATGGTAATTAAGTAAGCGCACCTGGCAGAAGAGCAGAGAGAGACAGACAGAACACAGAGACACCTCTTTTAGTGGAGATTTAACTCCTCGAACAAGTTCTTCCCATTCCCAAACTGTTGGTCCAATCATGAAAATAATGTGATGATGAGAGAGATAAAGTTATACAGAAGATCTGTTTAGTAGCAGTTGAGGTGGCATGTGTGCATCTTTAAAACTGATAAAATAAACGGTGTAGGAGGAGATGTGTTTTCTTGAGACCACGTTTGAGGCGAAATCTTACTTTGAAAGGACAAATAGCTCACTTCCTGTTGGAATCAGGTCATGGGTGTCAATGCGTGATTTGTAAGTCAAACACACCAGTTTTGGTTTGATCTTGATACGACATTCCTATGGGCTGTAGTGGCCATTTTAGTGTGTCTAGGTGGCGCTAGAGAGCCCATTTTGGCACTGTAGGGGTTAATAATGTGTATTTGCTGTTTCAGATGAAGTTTCTGCTGCTGTAATCTGTCCTTTAAAGATTGTGAGACACACAGACAGAGAGCCCTGTGGCTGTGTCTGTGTGTGCAGCCGTTGTCATGGCGATTAATGACTTGTCAGCACCTGTGGCAGACACAGACAGCTAAGGAGAGCAGCTCACCAAAGGCTGTTTATAATGGGTTTTAACTCCTCGAACAAATGCTTCGCATGCCCAAACCGTTGGTCCAAGCAAGAAAATAAAGTGATTTTGAGAGACAGCCACTTCTCGTGAACGCACGTGTCGCGTTTTATATTTCTCGAGTCAAAAATGTGGTCAGGGGAGCGAGTTTAAAATGTGTTGCACCTAAGCTGTTTCCAGAAATTTCTCCTCTGAGTTTACATGGGAGTGAATGAGAAAATAATGGGTGCTCCCTTCGCTTTGGAGCCACTCAGCAAAAATGTGTACGTGTGAGAGATTCCATGTCAACATATCTGTGAGCTGGACAAATTTTCCTACGTTTTGTGGTATAAATTGTGTCTGTACAGTGAAAATTGTGGCCATGGCAGCGAGTTAAAGACAAAAGTTTTAGACGATTTTTAGAGCCCTCTCCACTCTAGCTCACAGCATTCCGTGCAATACACACCCATTGTAAAGTGAGAATTTCTCCACTTTTGCTCATGGTACTTTGAGAGGCACCGATCAAAAACGATAAAAGATATGAAAAAGATGAAAACATGAGTGAATAGATGAGACCTGTGGCAACATTTGAGAGTTGGAATGGAGTCTGTAGCACAAAGTATGGAGACGCTGTAAATGCTAGAAAAAGCCCTAAGATTGGTCTCTTTCTCCCCCCCCCTGCTATTCATTTCCTATGGGACAGCTTTGGAAGATCGTCAGGACGTTTTTCTGACATCTCACCTTATGGAGGCCACAAAATCCAAACGAAGCGAGTAATGAAAAAGTTATGCACAACTTTTGATTAGAAGGAGTTGATCTGTAATCTGTGCAAGTTTGAAGTCGATAGGATGAACGCTGTATGAGAAGATGATTTTTTAGGAAAGGCAGTTTTAAGGCAAAATCTTACTTTGAAAGGGCAAATATCTCACTTCCTGTTGGATTTAGGTCAGGGGTGTCAGTGCGTGATTTTTAGGTCTTGATGAGACGAACACGCCACTTTTGGTTTCATGTTTCTACGACGTTCCTACAGGCGGTGGCGGCCATTTTTGCGTGTCTAGGTGGCGCTAGAGAGCCCATTTTGGCACTTTAGGGGTTAATGTCACCATTTTATAAAATTTTTCACCGGTTCTGATGTGCGTGCCAATTTTGGTGAGTTTTTGAGCATGTTTAGGGGGTCAAATTCCAGTTCAAAGAGGCGGCGGAAGAAAGAAATAATAATAATTAAAGCTGCAAGCAGCGTTAGGACCTCGACTCGCCCGTTCCGCCCCAGCTTATGTCGTCACTGTGAATTATTTAGAAATATCAAACATATTGCCACAAACATCAGAAAATCCTTACAGAGCTGAACGTTTTGATGTTTGAATGCTTTCTGTCGCTGTAGGTCTGTACAAGTGATGTCACATTATGCAAATTAGATGGGCGAATTTCTTCCCATCAGATTCCTCTTCCTTCATTTTGAGGAAGACATGACAAAAACAACACAAAACAAAATAAATCTACTGTGTAAATGTTGGTCCAAACTGTTGGTCCAATCATGAAAATAATGTGATGATGAGAGAGATAAAGTTATACAGAAGATCTCTTTAGTAGCAGTTGAGGTGGCATGTGTGCATCTTTAAAACTGATAAAATAAACAGTGTAGGAGGAGATGTGTTTTCTTGAGACCACGGTTGAGGCGAAATCTTACTTTGAAAGGTCAAACAGCTCACTTCCTGTTGGAATCAGGTCCTGGGTGTCAATGCGTGATTTGTAAGTCAAACACACCAGTTTTGGTTTGATCTTGATACGACATCCCTACGGGCTGTAGTGGCCATTTTAGTGTGTCTAGGTGGCGCTAGAGAGCCCATTTTGGCACTGTAGGGGTTAATAATGTGTATTTGCTGTTTCAAATGAAGTTTCTGCTGCTGTAATCTGTCCTTTATAGATTGTGAGACACACAGACAGAGAGAGCCGTGTGGTTATGTGTGTGTGTGTGTGTGCAGCCGTTGTCATGGCGATTAATGACTTGTCAGCACCTGTGGCACACACAGACAGCTAAGGAGAGCAGCTCACCAAAGGCTGTTTATAATGGGTTTGAACTCCTCGAACAAATGCTTCGCATGCCCAAACCGTTGGTCCAAGCAAGAAAATAAAGTGATTTTGAGAGACAGCCACTTCTCGTGAGCATGCGTGTCGCGTTTTATATTTCTCGAGTCAAAAATGTGGTCAGGAGCGAGTTTAAAATGTGTTGCACCTAAGCTGTTTCCAGAAATTTCTCCTCTGAGTTTACATGGGAGTGAATGAGAGAAAATCGCGCTCCCTTCGCTTTGGAGCCACTCAGCAAAAATGTGTATGTGTGAGAGATTCCATGTCAACATATCTGCGAGCAGGACAAATTTTCCTACGTTTTGTGGTATAAATTGTGTTTGTACAGTGAAAATTGTGGCCATGGCAGCGAGTTAAAGACAAAAGTTTTAGACGATTTTTAGAGCCCTCTCCACTCTAGCTCACAGCATTCCATGCAATACACACCCATTGTAAAGTGAGAATTTCTCCACTTTTGCTCATGGTACTTTGAGAGGCACAGATCAAAAACGGTAAAAGATATGAAAAAGACGAAAACATGAGTGAATAGATGAGACCTGTGGCAACATTTGAGAGTTGGAATGGAGTCTGTAGCACAAAGTATGGAGACGCTGTAAATGCTAGAAAAAGCCCGAAGATTGGTCTCTTTCTCCCCCCCGTTGCCATTCATTTCCTATGGGACAGCTTTGGAAGATCGTCAGGACGTTTTCTGACATCTCACCTTATGGAGGCCACAAAATCCAAACGCAGCGAGTAATGAAAAAGTTACGCACAACTTTTGATTAGAAGGAGTTGATCTGTAATCTGTGCAAGTTTGAACTCGATAGGATAAACGCTGTATGAGAAGATGATTATTTAGGAAAGGCAGTTTTAAGGCAAAATCTTACTTTGAAAGGGCAAATATGTCACTTCCTGTTGGATTTAGGTCAGGGGTGTCAGCGCGTGATTTTTAGGTCTTGATGAAACGAACACGCCACTTTTGGTTTCATGTTTCTACGACGTTCCTACAGGCGGTGGCGGCCATTTTTGCGTGTCTAGGTGGCGCTAGAGAGCCCATTTTGGCACTTTAGGGGTTAATGTCACCATTTTATAAAATTTTTCACCGGTTCTGATGTGCGTGCCAATTTTGGTGAGTTTTTGAGCATGTTTAGGGGGTCAAATTCCAGTTCAAAGAGGCGGTGGAAGAAAGAAATAATAATAATTAAAGCTGCAAGCAGCGTTTGGCGGGACCTCGCACTCGCGCCCGTTTCCGCCCCCAGCTTATGTCGTCACTGTGAATTATTTAGAAATATCAAACATATTGCCACAAACATCAGAAAATCCTTACAGAGCTGAACGTTTTGATGTTTGAATGCTTTCTGTCGCTGTAGGTCTGTACAAGTGATGTCACATTATGCAAATTAGATGGGCGAATTTCTTCCCATCAGATTCCTCTTCCTTCATTTTGAGGAAGACATGACAAAAACAACACAAAACAAAATAAATCTACTGTGTAAATGTTGGTCCAAACTGTTGGTCCAATCATGAAAATAATGTGATGATGAGAGAGATAAAGTTATACAGAAGATCTCTTTAGTAGCAGTTGAGGTGGCATGTGTGCATCTTTAAAACTGATAAAATAAACAGTGTAGGAGGAGATGTGTTTTCTTGAGACCACGTTTGAGGCGAAATCTTACTTTGAAAGGTCAAACAGCTCACTTCCTGTTGGAATCAGGTCCTGGGTGTCAATGCGTGATTTGTAAGTCAAACACACCAGTTTTGGTTTGATCTTGATACGACATCCCTACGGGCTGTAGTGGCCATTTTAGTGTGTCTAGGTGGCGCTAGAGAGCCCATTTTGGCACTGTAGGGGTTAATAATGTGTATTTGCTGTTTCAAATGAAGTTTCTGCTGCTGTAATCTGTCCTTTATAGATTGTGAGACACACAGACAGAGAGAGCCGTGTGGTTATGTGTGTGTGTGTGTGTGTGCAGCCGTTGTCATGGCGATTAATGACTTGTCAGCACCTGTGGCACACACAGACAGCTAAGGAGAGCAGCTCACCAAAGGCTGTTTATAATGGGTTTGAACTCCTCGAACAAATGCTTCGCATGCCCAAACCGTTGGTCCAAGCAAGAAAATAAAGTGATTTTGAGAGACAGCCACTTCTCGTGAACGCACGTGTCGCGTTTTATATTTCTCGAGTCAAAAATGTGGTCAGGAGCGAGTTTAAAATGTGTTGCACCTAAGCTGTTTCCAGAAATTTCTCCTCTGAGTTTACATGGGAGTGAATGAGAGAAAAATCGGCGCTCCCTTCGCTTTGGAGCCACTCAGCAAAAATGTGTATGTGTGAGAGATTCCATGTCAACATATCTGCGAGCAGGACAAATTTTCCTACGTTTTGTGGTATAAATTGTGTTTGTACAGTGAAAATTGTGGCCATGGCAGCGAGTTAAAGACAAAAGTTTTAGACGATTTTTAGAGCCCTCTCCACTCTAGCTCACAGCATTCCATGCAATACACACCCATTGTAAAGTGAGAATTTCTCCACTTTTGCTCATGGTACTTTGAGAGGCACAGATCAAAAACGGTAAAAGATATGAAAAAGACGAAAACATGAGTGAATAGATGAGACCTGTGGCAACATTTGAGAGTTGGAATGGAGTCTGTAGCACAAAGTATGGAGACGCTGTAAATGCTAGAAAAAGCCCGAAGATTGGTCTCTTTCTCCCCCCCGTTGCCATTCATTTCCTATGGGACAGCTTTGGAAGATCGTCAGGACGTTTTTCTGACATCTCACCTTATGGAGGCCACAAAATCCAAACGCAGCGAGTAATGAAAAAGTTACGCACAACTTTTGATTAGAAGGAGTTGATCTGTAATCTGTGCAAGTTTGAAGTCGATAGGATAAACGCTGTATGAGAAGATGATTTTTTAGGAAAGGCAGTTTTAAGGCAAAATCTTACTTTGAAAGGGCAAATATCTCACTTCCTGTTGGATTTAGGTCAGGGTGTCAGCGCGTGATTTTAGGTCTTGATGAAACGAACACGCCACTTTTGGTTTCATGTTTCTACGACGTTCCTACAGGCGGTGGCGGCCATTTTTGCGTGTCTAGGTGGCGCTAGAGAGCCCATTTTGGCACTTTAGGGGTTAATGTCACCATTTTATAAAATTTTTCACCGGTTCTGATGTGCGTGCCAATTTTGGTGAGTTTTTGAGCATGTTTAGGGGGTCAAATTCCAGTTCAAAGAGGCGGCGGAAGAAAGAAATAATAATAATTAAAGCTGCAAGCAGCGTTTGGACTCGTGACTCGCTCGCTTCCGCCCCAGCTTATGTCGTCACTGTGAATTATTTAGAAATATCAAACATATTGCCACAAACATCAGAAAATCCTTACAGAGCTGAACGTTTTGATGTTTGAATGCTTTCTGTCGCTGTAGGTCTGTACAAGTGATGTCACATTATGCAAATTAGATGGGCGAATTTCTTCCCATCAGATTCCTCTTCCTTCATTTTGAGGAAGACATGACAAAAACAACACAAAACAAAATAAATCTACTGTGTAAATGTTGGTCCAAACTGTTGGTCCAATCATGAAAATAATGTGATGATGAGAGAGATAAAGTTATACAGAAGATCTCTTTAGTAGCAGTTGAGGTGGCATGTGTGCATCTTTAAAACTGATAAAATAAACAGTGTAGGAGGAGATGTGTTTTCTTGAGACCACGATTGAGGCGAAATCTTACTTTGAAAGGTCAAACAGCTCACTTCCTGTTGGAATCAGGTCCTGGGTGTCAATGCGTGATTTGTAAGTCAAACACACCAGTTTTGGTTTGATCTTGATACGACATCCCTACGGGCTGTAGTGGCCATTTTAGTGTGTCTAGGTGGCGCTAGAGAGCCCATTTTGGCACTGTAGGGGTTAATAATGTGTATTTGCTGTTTCAAATGAAGTTTCTGCTGCTGTAATCTGTCCTTTATAGATTGTGAGACACACAGACAGAGAGAGCCGTGTGGTTATGTGTGTGTGTGTGTGTGCAGCCGTTGTCATGGCGATTAATGACTTGTCAGCACCTGTGGCACACACAGACAGCTAAGGAGAGCAGCTCACCAAAGGCTGTTTATAATGGGTTTGAACTCCTCGAACAATGTCCTTCCCATACCCAAACCGTTGGTCCAATCAAGAAAATAAAGTGATTTTGAGAGACAGCCACTTCTCCTGAGCATGCGTGTCGCGTTTTATATTTCTCGAGTCAAAAATGTGGTCAGGGCGAGTTTAAAATGCGTTGCACCTAAGCTGTTTCCAGAAATTTCTCCTCAGTTTACATGGGAGTGAATGAGAAAAAATCGGCGCCCTTCGCTTTGGAGCCACTCAGCAAAAATGTGTGTGTGAGAGATTCCATGTCAACATATCTGCGAGCAGGACAAATTGTCCTACGTTTTGTGGTATAAATTGTGTCTGTACAGTGAAAATTGTGGCCATGGCAGCGAGTTAAAGACAAAAGTTTTAGACGATTTTTAGAGCCCTCTCCACTCTAGCTCACAGCATTCCATGCAATACACACCCATTGTAAAGTGAGAATTTCTCCACTTTTGCTCATGGTACTTTGAGAGGCACAGATCAAAAACGATAAAAGATATGAAAAAGATGAAAACATGAGTGAATAGATGAGACCTGTGGCAACATTTGAGAGTTGGAATGGAGTCTGTAGCACAAAGTATGGAGACGCTGTAAATGCTAGAAAAGCCCTAAGATTGGTCTCTTTCTCCCCCTGCCATTCATTTCCTATGGGACAGCTTTGGAAGATCGTCAGGACGTTTTTTCTGACATCTCACCTTATGGAGGCCACAAAATCCAAACGCAGCGAGTAATGAAAAAGTTACGCACAACTTTTGATTAGAAGGAGTTGATCTGTAATCTGTGCAAGTTTGAAGTCGATAGGATAAACGCTGTATGAGAAGATGATTTTTAGGAAAGGCAGTTTTAAGGCAAAATCTTACTTTGAAAGGGCAATATGTCACTTCCTGTTGGATTTAGGTCAGGGTGTCAGTGCGTGATTTTTAGGTCTTGATGAGACGAACACGCCACTTTTGGTTTCATGTTTCTAAGATGTTCCTACAGGCCGTGGCGGCCATTTTTGTGTGCCTAGGTGACGCTATAGAGCCCATTTTGGCACTTTAGGGGTTAATGTCACCATTTTATAAAATTTTTCACCGGTTCTGATGTGCGTGCCAATTTTGGTGAGTTTTTGAGCATGTTTAGGGGGTCAAATTCCAGTTCAAAGAGGCGGCGGAAGAAAGAATAAAGAATAATAATAAACACAGCAAAAACAATAGGGTCCTCGCCTTCGGCGAGGACTGCTCTGTGAGCAGTCCTCTGCCTTAGGGCTCGGTCCCTAATTAAAGCTGCAAGCAGCGTTTGGCGGGACCTCGCACTCACGCCCGTTTTGGCCCCCAGCATATGTCGTCACTGTGAATTATTTAGAAACATCAAACATATTGCCACAAACATCAGAAAATCCTTACAGAGCTGAACGGTTTGATGTTTGAATGTTTTCTGTAGTTGCAGGTATGCAGAAGTGATGTCACATTATGCAAATTAGATGGGCGAATTTCTTCCCATCAGATTCCTCTTCCTTCATTTTGAGGAAGCCATGACAAAAACAACACAAAACAAAATAAATCTACTGTGTAAATGTGTTCAAAATGTTTTTTGACTGAGATTTATGAAATCCAATATGGCTGCCTGCTGGTGATGCCACAGTATGCAAATTGGATGAGTTAATTTACTCCTATCACAAACTTTGGGTCATGATGAATAGTTTTCTCATTTACAGTATGCCTTTATCTGTCACCACTTTCAAGCCACAGCCTTTTGAAATGTTGAAATGAAAATGAAATATTTTCCTCAATTAACTCTGGCACCTAAAGGGTTAAAATGGAGATGCTGCCCCTGTCATGTCTGAATGTAAGATCTAGAAACGCACAGACATCATGTTTCTGTGAGTTTGTGTGTGACAGCGGTTGCCATGGTAATTAAGTAGGCGCACCTGGCAGAAGAGCAGAGAGAGACAGACACCTCTTTTAGTGGAGATTTAACTCCTCAAACAAGTTCTTCCCATTCCCAAACCGTTGGTCCAATCATGAAAATAATGTGATGATGAGAGAGATAAAGTTATACAGAAGATCTGTTTAGTAGCAGTTGAGGTGGCATGTGTGCATCTTTAAAACTGATAAAATAAACGGTGTAGGAGGAGATGTGTTTTCTTGAGACCACGTTTGAGGCGAAATCTTACTTTGAAAGGACAAATAGCTCACTTCCTGTTGGAATCAGGTCATGGGTGTCAATGCGTGATTTGTAAGTCAAACACACCAGTTTTGGTTTGATCTTGATACGACATTCCTACGGACTGTAGTGGCCATTTTAGTGCGTCTAGGTGGCGCTAGAGAGCCCATTTTGGCACTGTAGGGGTAAATAATGTGTATTTGCTGTTTCAAATGAAGTTTCTGCTGCTGTAATCTGTCCTTTAAAGATTGTGAGACAGACAGAGAGAGCCATGTGGCTGTGTGTGTGTGTGTGTGTGTGTGTGTGTGCAGCCGTCGTCATGGCGATTAATGACTTGTCGGCACCTGTGGCACACACAGACAGCTAAGGAGAGCAGCTCACCAAAGGCTGTTTAATATGGGTTTGAACTCCTCAAACAAGTCCTTCCCATACCCAAACCGTTGGTCCAATCAAGAAAATAAAGTGATTTTGAGAGACAGCCACTTCTCCTGAACGCACGTGCCGCGTTTTATATTTCTCGAGTCAAAAATGTGGTCAGGGGAGCGAGTTTAAAATGCGTTGCACCTAAGCTGTTTCCAGAAATTTCTCCTCTCAGTTTACATGGGAGTGAATGAGAAAAAAATCGGCGCTCCCTTCGCTTTGGAGCCACTCAGCAAAAATGTGTACGTGTGAGAGATTCCATGTCAACATATCTGCGAGCAGGACAAATTTTCCTACGTTTTGTGGTATAAATTGTGTCTGTACAGTGAAAATTGTGGCCATGGCAGCGAGTTAAAGACAAAAGTTTTAGACGATTTTTAGAGCCCTCTCCACTCTAGCTCACAGCATTCCGTGCAATACACACCCATTGTAAAGTGAGAATTTCTCCACTTTTGCTCATGGTACTTTGAGAGGCACAGATCAAAAACGATAAAAGATATGAAAAAGATGAAAACATGAGTGAATAGATGAGACCTGTGGCAACATTTGAGAGTTGGAATGGAGTCTGTAGCACAAAGTATGGAGACGCTGTAAATGCTAGAAAAAGCCCTAAGATTGGTCTCTTTCTCCCCCCTGCTGCCATTCATTTCCTATGGGACAGCTTTGGAAGATCGTCAGACGTTTTCTGACATCTCACCTTATGGAGGCCACAAAATCCAAACGGCGAGTAATGAAAAAGTTACGCACAACTTTTGATTAGAAGGAGTTGATCTGTAATCTGTGCAAGTTTGAAGTCGATAGGATAAGCTGTATGAGAAGATTTTTTAGGAAAGGCAGTTTTAAGGCAAAATCTTACTTTGAAAGGGCAAATACGTCACTTCCTGTTGGATTTAGGTCAGGGGTGTCAGTGCGTGATTTTTAGGTCTTGATGAGACGAACACGCCACTTTTGGTTTCATGTTTCTAAGATGTTCCTACAGGCCGTGGCGGCCATTTTTGTGTGCCTAGGTGACGCTATAGAGCCCATTTTGGCACTTTAGGGGTTAATGTCACCATTTTATAAAATTTTTCACCGGTTCTGATGTGCGTGCCAATTTTGGTGAGTTTTTGAGCATGTTTAGGGGGTCAAATTCCAGTTCAAAGAGGCGGCGGAAGAAAGAAAGAAATAATAATAATAAACACAGCAAAAACAATAGTGTCCTCGCCGAAGGTAGTCCTTCAGTAGTAGTCCACTACTGTTGGGCCCGGTCACTTATAAAGGCACGCAGCAAAAACAAGAGGGTCCTCGCCTTTGGCGAGGACTGCTCCTTGAGCAGTCCTCTGCCTCTAGGCTCGGTCCTTAATAAAGAATAAACGCAGCAAGAACAATAGTGTCCTCGCCTTTGGCGAGGACTGGTCAGTGAGAAAAAATGCGGCAAAAACTTTAGGGAGGGTCTTCGCCTTTGGCGAGGACTTCTTTGTGAGTAGTCCACTACTGTTGGGCCCGGTCACTTATAAACGCACGCAGCAAGAACAAGAGGGTCCTCGCCTTCGGCGAGGACTGCTCCTTGAGCAGTCCTCTGCCTCTAGGCTTGGTCCCAAACTAGAGAAGCAATTTCTGAAGAAATTGCGGGTGTGAATGCTGCGAGCTGAAGCCACGCTGCAATGCTGCCTTGAATACAATGAAGTTTGAATGATTTGAATGTTTGAAAGTTTGTTGAAAAGCTAACTCCACACTGAATAGCTGCCTTTGATAAAATAAAGTTTGAACAATTAGAATATTTGAATGTTTTACTGAGATTTATGAAATCCAATATGGCCGCCGCCTAGTGACGCCACAATATGCAAATTAGATGAGTTAATTTACTCCCATCAGATTCATCTTCCTTTATTTTGAGGATGAGATGACAAAAATAGCACAAAACAAAAGAAATCTGTTGTGCAAATAAAATGCTGTTTTACTGAGATTCATGAAATCCAATATGGCTGCCGCCTAGTGACGCCACGATATGCAAATTAGATGAGTTCATTTACTCCAATCACAAACTTTGGGTCATGATGAATGGTTTTCTCATTTACAGTATGCCTTTATCTCTCACCAACTTTCATGCCAAGCCTTTTGAAATGTTGAAATGAATATTTTCCTCAAATAACTCTGGCAACTAAAGGGTTAAAATGGAGATTCTGCCCCTGTCATGTCTGCATGTAAGATGTAGACACGCACACACACACACACACACATCATGTTTCTGTGAGTTTGTGTGGCACAGCGGTTGCCATGGTAATAAACTAGGTGCACCTGGCAGAAGAGCAGAGAGAGACAGACAGAACACAGAGAAGAGAGCTCTTTCAGAGGAGATTTAACTTCTCGAACAAATTCTTCCCATACCCAAACCGTTGGTCCCATCATGAAAATAAATTGATGGTGAGAGACAGCCACTTCTCGTGAACGCACGTGTCGTGTTTTATATTTCTCAAGTCCAAAATGGGGTCACCAGAGTGAGTTACAAATGTGTTGCACCTCAGCTGTTTCCAGAAATTTCTCCTCTCAGACTACATGGGAGTGAATGAGAAAAAAAACGGCGCTCCCTTCGCTTTGGAGCCGCTCAGCAAAAATGTGTACGTGTGACAGATTCCATGTCAACATTTCTGTGAGCAGGACAAATTTTCCTACGTTTTGTGGTATAAATTGTGTATGTACAGTGAAAATTGTGGCCGTATGAGCGAGTTGAAGAGAAAATTCAAGCATGAGTAGAGGGCTGTGTGTGCGTGTCCGTGTGTGCAGCCGTTGCCATGGCGATTCCTGACTTGCCTGCGCTTGAGGGGCACACAGACAGCTCATGAGAGAGAGGATCAGCAAACGCTGTTTTTAATGGGTTTTCACTGCTCGAACAAATTCTTCCCATACCCAAACCGTTGGTCCCATCATGAAAATAAAGTGATGGTGAGAGACAGCCACTTCTCGTGAACGCACGTGTCAAGTTTTATATTTCTCGAGTCCAAAATGGGGTCACAGGAGCGAGTTACAAATGTGTTGCACCTCAGCTGTTTCCAGAAATTTCTCCTCTCAGATTACATGGGAGTGAATGAGAAAAAAATCAGTGCTCCCGTCGCTTTGGAGCTGCTCAGCAATAATGTGTACATGTGACAGATTCCATGTCAACATTTCTGTGAGCAGGACAAATTTTCCTACGTTTTGTGGTATGAATTGTGTATGTACAGTGAAAATTGTGGCCGTATGAGCGAGTTGAAGAGAAAATTTCTTGATTAATTTTCAGCTGCTCTTCACTCTAGTGATGACATCACCCACTCTAGCTCACGCAATACACACCCATTATAAAGTCTGAGAAGGGCTGAAAACTTAATGGATTTTAAACTGATTTTGTAGAAAAACTAAAAGAGATACTGAAAATTTGAATTAGTTCCTGAAAGTTGACAACAGCGTCAACATTTGAGAGTTGGAATGGAGCTTCTACGTCAATGTATGAATTCGTGATGTGTGGGTGAAGATGAGTGAGTTTGAAGGATTTTCTCATTGACTTCCATTATAACAAAGTTTTAGAAAACGCTCAATATTTTTGAAAGTTTAAATGGTATTGAAAAGTTGAATCATATGGAAAATGTCAGCAAAATGATGCAATGAATGAAGCAGTAATCAGAGCAAAGGGTGGCTATTTTGAAGAAACTAGAATATAAAACATGTTTTCAGTTATTTCACCTTTTTTTGTTAAGTACATAACTCCACGTGTTCATTCATAGTTTTGATGCCTTCACTGAGAATCTACAATGTAAATAGTCATGAAAATAAAGAAAACGCATTGAATAAGAAGGTGTGTCTAAACTTTTGGCCTGTACTGTATATATATATATATATATATATATATATATATATATATATACATATTAAAAACTAAATAATAATAAAAAAACTAATGGGAAAAATGCAAAACTATAATAACACTGCTACATACTTGATAATGACATTACATCACTAAACTGACTCACAATAAATGATGTTGTTCTGTCTGCATTAAAATGTTTTCCAGAGAGGAGCATGTGTGATCCTAGAGTAGACAGAGCCATTGGAGTTTGCAAAAAGGTTGTTGGAGCTTTTTCCAACAGCTGGAAAATGAAGAGAGCTCTTTGTGAGGCTCAAGATCAGTTCAAGCTTCCATAGCATAAACTGATCACAGAATCGTCAACAAGACGGGGCTCAAGACAGCGCATGATAGAGTGAATTGTTGAGCAAGAAAAGGCCATTCGTCATGTGCTGAGTGAAGACAAAAATTGCAGGCATCTTCTCCCAACATGGCAAGATATTGACGTGCTGGAATCGGTCAGCAAAGCGCTTGGTCCTCTGTTAGAGTTCACAGATGCACTTTCAGGTGAGCAACTTGTAACAGTCTTCTACCTAAAACCTGTCCTGGCATTGTTCATCTCGGAGGTCCTGGCAGTGAAGCCTGATGACACAGACCTAACCAAAAACATCAAAGAAACCATTCTGCAGTACCTGAACACCAAGTACAAAGAAGACAATGTGGGCGACCTGTTAAGTTTGACATCAACCCTTGACCCCCGCTTCAAAAACCACTACAATGATGATGACCAGATTATAGCCATAACGTCAAAAATTACCACTGAACTAATGACTATGGCAACAGAGGAAGACAGTCCTACCCCAGGCCCCTCAACTGCTGCAGCTCAGGGTACAGCTGCAGCTCAGGGTACAGCTGCAGAAGGTGGAGGGAGTGGCGATGATGACACCAGGGAGGCAGCCAAAAAGGCAAAAAAGTCTTTTGGGAGTTACTTCAAAAAGCAAGAAATCAGAGAAGGGGACTCACTGGCCACTTCCATTGAAAATGAGCTGAAGAGCTACCTGATGATACCTGAGGTGGACAGTGATATCAATCCACTTGAGTGGTGGAAATCACAAGAGGCAAATTTCCCCAGACTGGGGAAACTTGCTAAAAAATATCTATGCATCCCTGCCTCAAGCAGCCCTTCAGAAAGGACATTCAGCACTGGAGGGAATGTTGTTACGTGTCACCGGGCTGCACTTAAGCCTGACACTGTGGACAGACTGGTGTTTTTGGCTCACAATTTGAAATAAATGACCTGAAGTTCCAGCATTGGTTCATGCAAGTGTTTCCTGTAATAATAATGTCTGAAAATCACATTTGTTTTTTTTTTTGTTTTTTTTACATTTGTTTACAAACCTCTCTCTTTTTTGTACAGTATTTAAGATAATCTGATTTGAAGTGAACATTTTTGACAAATATTCCTCTTTTGTTTATTTGATTTTTGTGCAATAACTGGACAGTACTTGAAGTTAGACATTGTTCTATATGACTGTAAGCTAGATTTGTTTGTGTGCAATATTTTGCAGAACATGTTGGAGCACGTTGAACTTGAAGTCATTGTTCTATTGACTATAAGTTAGTTTTTTTGTTTGTGCAATATTTTGCAGAACATGTTGGAGCACTTTGAACTTGAAGTCATTGTTCTATATGACTGTAAGTTAGATTTGTTTGTGTGCAATATTTTGGTATGGTGTACCAATGGTGTTTTTTTATTTTTATTTGCTCTTGCAGAAAAATACAAATAAATAAGAACATTTTTCCTTTAAAACATTGTGTCCATTAATATCATCCGTGAGAAACAATTAATGAGCTATAGCTCACACTGTTAAAAACACATATTTAAAAGAATATCGTCTAATTATCGTTATCGTCAAAATCCCCCAAAATATCAAGATATTATTTTTTGTCCATATCGCCCACCCCTAAATAAGACTATATAAGTGTTAAGAATAGCATTATAAACATGTTAATTGTTAGATTATAAGACATTTATAAGCACTTATAAGAAACTTGTTAACAGTTTATAGACTGCTTAAGAACATTAATAAAAGCTTTATGAGCTTTTTACAATTGTTTATAATAGCATTACAAACACATTTATTGAGTTTAACTAACTTGCATATTATGTCATTATTAAACCTTTACTAAGATTTTTTTGTTGCTTTATTAAGATTAAAACATACTTTATTATGCATTTATTAACAGTTAACTATGCACTTATTAACAGTTAACTATGCTTTTTTGGCAGCTCCCGGATCTAAAGCGAGAACAGTGCCTTATTAAGCTTAATAAATCTTTTATTATGCACTTATTAACATCTAACTATGCACTTATTAACAGTTAACTATGCTTTTTTGCAGCTACTGGATCTAAAGCAAGAACAGTGCCTTATTAAGCTTAATAAATCTTTTATTATGCACTTATTAACAGTTACCTATGCTTTTTTGTAGCTACCGGATCTAAAGCGAGAACAGTGCCTTATTAAGCTTAATAAATCCTTTATTATGCACTTATTAACAGTTAACTATGCTTTTTGCAGCTCCCCATTCTGGAATGAGCACTACATGTGGTCAAGGTTGATTAAATGTGAAGAAACAATTGCATAACAATATAATGTAATTTATGCATGAATGGCAGCCACAAAGAGAACATTTTATAAAACATTGCCTAAAGCAGGCCGTTGAAAATAAAAATATAAAAGTACAATCATTAATACTTTCAACATCGAGGTACATTATATATTGTAAAACACATTCTAAAAATGTGATTTAAAACATCAGTAATCACAGCCACCAAAAAGTGCAACTGTAACAAAAAAAAAACAAACATAAACTAATAAAAGAAAAAAAGGACTATTTCGAACTCACTGACAGTCTACTTAACCTATATAGCATGCTGCCCCACATTGATTCCAGTGTGCATTCATGAAAGACTGGATTGCATTTATTTAAAATAATAAAGAAAGAAAACACAAAACAATTACACAAGTACTCATTTCTAGCATAGACTGTAAAAAGTGGACGTAACTACCATGACATCACCCATTGGTTTGTAACATACAAACATACAACAGTTAACTGGCAGATTATCACAGTGATAATACTATTAGACAGTATTCTAAAAAGTGAAAATACTTTGAAAGAATCCTATGTCTTAAATTGAATTTAGTTCAAAAGCATGTTTGCCTGGAAGTTGTTCATTACACTATATGAGCTGTTTCCTTTTTTTGCTTTATTGGTTTGCATCATCACAACAGTACGGGAGAGGAAGAATCAGTGGCACTTGGAGAAGACGGAAATGGGTGTTCGGCATGCTTGGTGTGCAGCAGCAGAGGAGCAAAAGAGCAAAGCCAGTGCTGCGCCTTGTAGAAAGAAGAGGTCGACAAGACCTTCTCCCACTCATTGCACACCATGTCAGGATAGGATCATCTAGGGTGACCATATTTTGATTTCCAAAAAAGAGGACACTCGCCCCGGCCACGAGATAGCCTTCTTAAATGATACTCGCAGTTTACTCAAAGATGCCTTATAATTTTAATATATTTAAAGTCTATATGTATGGATAGAAAATTCAGTTATATTACAAAATAATATCTCTCAAAGACAGAAATTTAGATAGGCTTCTCAGAGGTTACTCAACTTGCTTTTATTATGCCTAAAATAATAATCTTTTTACAAGGTTCAATTGTACAAAAATAAATATAAATGTAAAATAAATGTAAAATCTCTGGAATGAAATAATGATAGAAATAATGTCTCTTCTGTATTAGAAAAATCAACTTGTAAAATAATAGCTATCTTTTCAAGTCTTACTGGACAAATAAATAAATAAATAATATGAAATAATGTTCTAAATAATACCTCTTCTGTATTAGAAAATCCAACTTTGAGGTCCCCGGCACCTTTATTAGACACAGAATCATACAGTGGTGGAAAAAAGTTTTCGGACACCCCATGCATTTGTGAAATATTGCATTAAGAATCACTCTTAGGTCTTCAAGTGCAATTTCTTTTAGTACAGTCACAGCCAAAATACTAAATAAATCCTAAAAAAGCCATTAAAAACTTAAAATTGATTGGTTCCATAAAAATACATAAGAAATTTTGAGTATTGGGTCATTTTGGTACCAGTGATGAAGGTCGTTCTTTTTATTAAAAGACACAATTTTTGTTGCCAAGCTTCGTGTCTACATAAAGCCAGCACATTTGAAAGTTCTTCAGACACAAAAACGGCTAAAACAAGGAACCTAACGCAGGAAACACGCCTGAAGATAAAGATTTTCAGCCAGGAAGGGTACAGCTGCTGCCAGATGGCCACGAAGTGCAGATGCAGTCCTTCAGCAGTTGGATACACTCTGCAGAAATACAGACGAACCAACCGCTTGGAAGACAAACCAAGATCTGGGCGTCCAAGGGTTTCTTCAGCAAGAAATGACCGCATCCTGATCCGCATGTGCAGGCAAAACCGCCGAATGACATCACAGGAGCTTCAGCAGCAGTGGTCAAACCAAACTGGTGTCCAGTGTTCCACCCGCACTGTACGTGGCCGACTTTTAGATCATGGCTTAAGGTCCTACAAGGCTATCAAGAAGCCCCTGATCAATGAGAGACAGAGGTTAGCCCGGCGTTGTTGGGCCCAGGCACACAAGAACTGGACAGCCAGGAATTGGAAGAAGATTTTGTGGTCAGATGAGTCCAGTTTCCAGCTTTATCTTCCTCCTACTAATGTGAGTACGCAGAAGGCCAGGCGAAGCATTATCTCCAGCATGTACAGTACCTACTGTCAAGCATGGTGGAGGCAGTATATCATGGTTTGGGGATGCATGAGTGCTGCTGGTGTTGGTCATCTCACTGTCTGTGATGGCACATTGAACTCTACCAAGTATTGTACCATTCTCAAAACCCACATGCTCCTTCTGCGTGTGCACTGTTCAAGGTAAAAACTGGATGTTTCAACAAGATAATGCCCCTTGCCACACATCGAAGGCCAGTAGAACTTGGCTGCAGGAGCACAGTATCCAGGTCTTAGAGTGGCCAGCTCAATCCCCGGACATGAGCCCCATTGAAAATCTGTGGTGGATTATCAAAAGGTCTGTTTCAAAGCATAAACCAAAGAATTTAGAAGAATTAAAAGCAGTAATTCAAGAAGAATGGGACAAGATTACCCCTCAACAGTGTGAAAGGCTCGTGGGGAACATGCCAGCCAGGATTAGAGCTCTACTACGTGCCAATGGCAGGACTACTAAATATTAATTTGATGATGTGATGGTTTATTTATTTTTTGTTCAGTTTTGAACACATTCGCTGTTATTTGTTGACTTTGATACCGACAATGTTGAGAACTGACATACTGAAACTGTCAAGAATTTAGTTTTGTTAGTTTTTCTTGTAAACAATAAACAAAAAAATATAATTTGTATTTGTTTGTATCTGTCTAATGCAGCCACACCTTTTGAAACACAAAAAAGATTTTTCCACAAATATTTCATGATAATATTTGAGATTGTGTAAAATTTTAAGGGTGTCCAAAAACTTTTTTCCACCACTGTATGTGCCAGTTTTGCACACAGTGCACTCAGCCTCCCATATATCCCGACCGGGTCGGGACAATAAGTTGAGAATTTTTTCTTCAGTTCATCTGTGAAGCTGCACTTGCGCTTCGGCATCTTGGAAGCTTAGAATAATGCTGCGCCACAGGTGTCTGTTGCTTCCTCGTTGTGAGTGTTGGAGATCCGCCGATAAGGCAGCTTCTCGGGGATTATGCGCACACACACACACACACGCACACACACACACACAAGGAAAACCGGACATTATCATCAATTTATAAACACCCCCCAGACGCCCTGGATAGGACGTGAAAAGTGGACATGTCTGGGCAAAAGAGGACGTTTGGTCAGCCTAGGATCATCCATCATTAGCGATAAATGGTGTGCTTATCGTGCCCTACCTGCGCTTGGCTACAATCACATGACTGTAAATCATACAAGATGGTATGTAGATCCCCAAACAGGCGCCCACACACAACACATAGAAAGAGCCTGGCGTAGCATTAAGGAGCAAGTTTGGAGACAAAGAGGCAATCAAACTGAGTGCATACTGTCTGACCATCTTTGTCTTGTTGAGTGGACTGAATAGCTGGGCAGGAAACACAAAGATGGTCCTCTTGGTAGGCTACTACATGATGTAGCTAAGAGGTACAGAGTAGGCTAGAATGAAGGCCAGAAAACAAGCGGGTAGCTCCGTGTCTGAAAAGTGAAGCCAATGCGAAGTGCCTTAAACCTGCATTCTTTCTAATGGCCAGCAGGGGGCGACTCCACTGGCTCCAAAAAGAAGTCCGTTTGTATAGAAGTCTATGATAAAATGACCCTACTTCTCACTTGATTTATTACCTCAGTAAACATTTTCCTGGTGTGTTTATGATCTCAATTGCTTGTTTCAAGTCTTCAATACAGCATGATGTTCATTTTGTAAATTATGGTCCCATTTAGAGTAAAATACACGATAAAAGCAGGGTATGTTTTAGGGCGTGGTTACCACTGCAGCAGGTGATGTACATTACATATCACAACCCCAGATCAGAATAGGAGCGGGTCCCTTCTGGCTCCAAAAATCCAAGATGGCGGCAGCAAAAAATCGCCAGACTTCTGGCTTCAAAACGGGAGTCCACAAACCAATGGGTGATGTCACGGTAGTTACGTCCACTTTTTACAGTCTATGCTAGATAGGAGTACTTGTGTAATTGTTTTGTGTTATTTTTCTTTCTTTATTATTTTAAATAAATGCAATCCAGTCTTTCATGAATGCACACTGGAATCAATGTGGGGCAGCATGCTATGTAGGTTAAGTAGCCTGGCAAATACCTACAGACTGTCAGTGAGTCCAAAATAGTCCTTTTTTTCTTTTATTAGTTTTTTTATGTTACAGTTGCACTTTTTTTGTGGATGTGATTACTGATGTTTTAAATCACATTTTTAGAATGTGTTTTACAATATATAATGTACCTCAAGGTTGAAAGTATTAATGATTGTACTTTTATATTTTTATTTTCAACGGTCTGTTTTAGGCAATGTTTTATAAAATGTTCTATTTGTGGCTCCCATTCATGCATAAATGATATCAATTAAAAAAAACTTTTTTTCAAAAAAGCTGTGTTAAAGTGTGTTTTTGTGTTTCACTGCTGAAACATTATATTGTTATGCAATTGTTTCTTCACATTTTATCAACCTTGACCACATGTAGTGCTCATTCCAGAATGGGGAGCTGCAAAAAGCATAGTTAACTGTTAATAAGTGCATAATAAAGGATTTATTAAGCTTAGTAACTGTTACACTGCACTGCTGTACTGTTCTCGCTTTAGATCCGGTAGCTGAAAAAGCATAGGTAACTGTTAATAAGTGCATAGTTAACTGTTAATAAATGCATAATAAAGTATGTTTTAATCTTAATAAAGCAACAAAAATCTTAGTAAAGGTTTAACAATGACATAATATGTAAGTTAGTTAAACTCAATAAATGTGTTTGTAATGCTATTATAAACAATTGTAAGAAACTCATAAGGCTTTCATTAACGTTCTTAAGCAGTCTATAAACTGTTAACAAGTTTCTTAGTGCTTATAAATGTCTTATAATCTAACAATTAACATGTTTATAATGCTATTATTAACACTTATATAGTCTTATTAAACATTTAATAATGTTAATAAGCATCTTATAAGGAGTTATAAGCACCTTATTACATATTAAGTAACACTTATTACAAGGACCTTAAAATAAAGCGCTTCCGATTCGGACAAGAAAAACGGAAAAACGGAAAAGCATTTTTTCGTTTTTTTCATTTTTAACCAAAAAGGAAAAAACGGGAAAACCATGGTATTTCTGTTTTCTTTAACAAGAAAAAAAAAACGACCTGCCTGAAGGTACCCTGACCTGGAATCCGTGTATCATTCGTTCATTCGTTTTTCAAAATAAAACCAAAAATAAAAAAAATGAAAAAATGACTCATTTTCTCAGTATTTGTTTACAAAACCAAAATGAAAAAATGGATAACAACTCGTTTTTTCGATTTCCGATTTTGTGCTCAAATGAAAAATGGAAAAATCGGATAATGGTCGTTATCTGTTTTTTCCATTTTTGATCTAAACTAAGTTGAGTGACCCGGATATGACCGCAACACCGGAAGTGACCAGACCGCCAAACATCACGTGACCAAACCAGAAGATGTTATGACTGAATTCCGGTGTGCGCAGTGAGTGCAGTCTGTCAAATGAAATGGCGCAGACATTCAATTTGCTTGATAATTTTTAACATTTCTTCTAACGTTCAATGAGCTAAAACGCGATAATCTGGTAATTAAGAGGACCATGACTGTCTGCAGTAGACATTGGCTGCGGTCGGAAAGTCTGTTTTGCTTAGGAAGGTTCCTAGCTGAGTGAAATGACCTGGAAGTATTTTAGTGGCCGCCATGATAAGAGCTGTTCGAATTCTCTAAACACTAAGGAAAGGAGGTTCAATGCTTCCTTTCAGATCTCCTTTAGCATAGGATACATCGGACCTTCCTAAGTGATATGAAAGGAGATAATTTGGCTGACTTATCCCACAACTTTGATGATGCTGACTGGACTGAATTATGTGAAAAGGCCCAACGCTTTTCCCATAATAGCAGACACATATTATCCCAATGCAATTTGATACATAGCACCTATCTCACCCCGGAAAGGCTACATAACATAAACCAGACAATCTCTCAATATTGTCCAAAATGTAAATCTGAAGTCAGCTCTCTCATTCATATGTTCTGGTCATGTACACAGCTGTCCAACTACTGGGAAACAATACTTAGAACTATATCCAAGATAACAAAGATAAATATTCCATTTGAACCAAGGTTAACACATTACCCAAGGTAATGTGTCGATGCTACCTGTGAGGGGCAACAAAATCAGATTCATAAGAATAGCTTTGACAATAGCCAATAAGTGCATAACTCTTAAATGGAAGAATGAACATTCACCTCCACCCTCTCTTTGGCTCAGTGAACTAATCTGTTGTACTACCAGTGAGAAAATAATGTATAATCTAAAACAACGGCTGGATAAATTCGAGGGAATATGGGGTAATCTGATTGAACATCTGAAAACAGCAGACATAGAAGACTGAAGAGTCATACCAGTTGCTGACTAGAGAAATCCAACTGATATTTTTATTTACAAAACCCAAAACCAGTGAAGTTGGCACGTTATGTAAATCGTAGATAAAAACAGAATACAATGACCTGCAAATCCTTTTCAACTTATATTCAATTGAATACACTGCAAAGACAAGATGTTTAATGTTCAAACTGAGAAACTTTATTGTTTTTTTTGCAAATAATCATTAACTTAGAATTTAAAGGCAGCAACACATTGCAAAAAAGTTGGCACAGGGGCCTTTTTACCACTGTGTTACATCGCCTTTCCTTTTAACGACACTCAGTAAACGTTTGGGAACTGAGGAGACCAATTTTTGAAGCTTTTCAGGTGGAACTCTTTCCCATTCTTGCATGATGTACAGCTTAAGTTGTTCAACAGTCCGGGGTCTCCGTTGTCGTATTTTACGCTTCATAATGCGCCACACATTTTCAATGGGAGACAGGTCTGGACTACAGGCAGGCCAGTCTAGTACCCGCACTCTTTTACTATGGAGCCATGCTGTTGTAACACGTGCAGAATGTGGCTTGGCATTGTCTTGCTGAAATAAGCAGGGGCGTCCATGAAAAAGACGTTGCTTGGATGGCAACATATGTTGCTCCAAAACCTGTATGTACCTTTCCGCATTAATGGTGCCTTCACATATGTGTAAGTTGCCCATGCCTTGGGCACTAATACACCCCCATACCATCACAGATGCTGGCTTTTGAACTTTGTGCCTATAACAGTCCGGATGGTTCTTTTCCTCTTTGGTCCGGAGGACACGACGTCCACAGTTTCCAAAAACAATTTGAAATGTGGACTCGTCAGACCACAGAACACTTTTCCACTTTGCATCAGTCCATCTTAGATGAGCTCGGGCCCAGCGGCCGGGCGGTGTTTCTGGGTGCTGTTGATAAATGGCTTTCGCTTTGCATTGTAGAGTTTTAACTTGCACTTGCAGATGTAGCGACGAACTGTAGTTACTGACAGTGGTTTTCTGAAGTGTTCCGAGCCCATGTGGTGATGTCCTTTACACACTGATGTCGGTTTTTGATGCAGTACCGCCTGAGGGATCGAAGGTCACGGGCATTCAATGTTGGTTTTCGGCCTTGTCGCTTACGTGCAGTGATTTCTCCAGATTCTCTGAACCTTTTGACGATATTATGGACCGTAGATGATGAAATCCCTAAATTTCTTGCAATAGCTCGTTGAGGAATGTTGTTCTTAAACTGTTCAACAATCAGCTCACGCATTTGTTCACTATGTGGTGACCCTCGCCCCATCCTTGTTTGTGAATGACTGAGCATTTCAGGGAAGCTGCTTTTATACCCAATCATGGCACCCACCTGTTCCCAATTAGCCCGTTCACCTGTGGGATGTTCCAAATAAGTGTTTGATGAGCATTCCTCAACTTTCTCAGTCTTTTTTGCCACTTGTGCCAGCTTTTTTGAAACATGTTGCAGGCATCAAATTCCAAATGAGCTAATATTTGCAAAAAATTACAAAGTTTACCTGTTCGAACATTAAGTAACTTGTCTTTGCAGTGTATTCAATTGAATATAGGTTGAAAGGGATTTGCAAATCATTGTATTCTGTTTTTATTTACGATTTACACAACGTGCCAACTTCACTGGTTTTGGGTTTTGTATTTTTATTTTATTTTATTTTATTTTTTCTCTCTCTCATTCCTTTCCCTTTCTACCAATGTATCTATACATTCTTACCATGCATTTCTTATTTTTTAGGTTATTCATTTTTGGTATCCTTTTTTTCTTAATTTTATTTTATTTATTTAGTCATTTATTTATTTTACATCTTATATTTATGTTGAGGTATATTTTTCAGGTTTCAATGAAACTGCTTTAGTTAAGTAAGTAAATATGTAAATGTATTTCTATAAACATATGTACCAGTAATGGGGTGTGTGTGTGTGTGTGTGGAGGGGGGAGAGTAACGGATTGTGTTCACACTGTTCACTGTTGTATTACCTAAATATTTGTAACACAAAAAACTCAATAAACACAATGTTAAAAAAACAAAAAGGAAAAGAGATAATTTAATCCCACAATGCTTTGCGGGAGCAATATTTAAAGCGACCGATTGTTCACGGAGACAAACAAATAAACCCGAAGAAGGAGGAGAAGAGGAAGAACGAAAGAAGCGACGAAAGGAAAAGAAAAAGAACAACTGGCTCTCAACATGACTGAAAAGTCACGGAGATTACCATGTAAGTCACCGTTACATGAAGCTTTGCCCATCTCATGCCATAACTTGATAATATGTGTAACATTATATGTTCCAAACTCTCAACAATATGTTAAACCCATACGAACTATAAACATCACGCTACTGTTGTAAAATTACCCAATTCAAGTTCATACTGTGGTGTAAGATATGCTCAGTGTGCATTAATCATGTCGCTATTTGAGCGTTGTTGAATTGCCAGCTTTTAGCAATATCATTAATTAATTTTTCTTCAGTCACAGATGCTGACATCTCTGCACTCATACGGGCACGTGTGCGGCTGGAGCACCTCTTCAGCAGGAGGAGGAATGCGGCCAAAGCCAGCTGGGAGTAAGTAGTCATACTTGTGGGTCAAAATGTTGATATAGCCCAATGAATGGTGGTAAATTAAGCTAATCCTGACCTACAGGCAGGTGGTGAAAGAAGTAGGGTTGGAGGGGCAGGTGTCACCCATCCAGGCGGCAAAAAAATGGGATAACTTAAAGACAAAATACAAGGTAAAGCAAATCAGGTGGCTGGGAACTGTGGTAGGCCAGTGTCTGTGGGTATTATGTTGCACAATAAATTGCATTTCTTGTACACTTTGTATAGTATTTTGTTCACACTTCTTAGCTATATTGTAAGCCCATATTCTTTACATTTCTACTTCTTACTATTTCTCACTGTTTCCATATTCATTTATTGTTCATTGCTGCCACAACAACTGACATCTCTGTCATGGGGCTAATAAGGGAATCTTTAAAACTTTAATGGCTAGTAACAGTTAGATTATTCCATTATAGGTCACTATACGTTCTGCCCCAACTGCCCTTTCACTAACATTGTGTTAATCATGTTAATAGGAGCTGAGAAACCCACCCACAGACACGGGCACAGACGGGTGAGGCAACAGCAGCTACCTGGCCATGGTTCAGTGACATGCATGAGGCACTTGGGGGGAGGCCATCCATTCAGCCTCCCACCCACCCTTGTTGCCTCATGCTCAATGCCACACCATGGCCAGGCTGCTGCTGGAGCCTCATCCCTGTCTGTGCAGAGGCCTTGCCAGCCTCCCTCCCCCCTGAGATGGAGAGTGAAGAGGAGGAAGCGTCTTCACCACCATCCACATCCACCTGCTCCCAGCCACCAACCAAGAGGCCAAAGAGGGGTGGAGCCTTCCTGAGGGAGCAAGCCCTCAAAGATGAGGCGAGAGACCAGGCTCTCTATGAGCAAAATGAAAGATTCCTTGCAGCCCTGAAAGACGTGCATAATAATAAAGACAAATAAAAGAAAAGTAAACCTTTGAGTCCTGTTGTGTTAAATGCAAGTGAAAACAAAGGTGTTCAGTTACTGAAAAGATGGAATAGTAATGACCAACACATTGCATCAATCCCCATAATGCCACTTTATTATTGAGGTTCTAGTGGGTGTTGCTGGTGTACTGTACATTATATTGTAAGGTGTTAAATATTTTACCCACTCTGTTCCTAATGTTTTGCCCCCCTCATGTTAATGGAGTGGGCAATATATTGGGAACACTGTTAAATCTAGCACACTCCAGTACACCACCACCACCCACTGTGACCTCAGTTGTAAACAAAGTAGAATTATAACTTTCTGACAATGTCAGAACTGAAAATGTATAGCCTAAGCTTAAGAATAGATTGAGTTAAATTCTGGTTTAAATACTCGGCATGATCTTAATACCTATGAATTATGTCATGGTGTATACTGATTTGGAGAGACTTTAGTTTTCATTGTATCCTCTTAATATCAACTTTATTTTATTTGATGTATTCCCTGTGAAGAAATTTGATATGTGGGGATGTGAGTTCTATGTATGTATACTCCTCAAGCTGGTGATCAAAATATGAAAAATATAAGAAAAAAATAGACTATGGCAGAGTTGTATTGGTTTGCACAGGTGTACCTGATAAAGTCACAGAAAGATCTACTATAATACGACAAACACTGTGTGAAAAAAACTGAAGATGGGTTCACTGGGATGGATAGTACTCAGCTGGGAAGGTGGGTGATTGCCCAGAACTGAATGCAGTGGTGTTGGGCTCTTAATTGCCTGATAGTAGCCTGGGGAATCAACTGTCACATTACATATCCACAGTCTGTATCAGCCATAATAACTTCAAGGCACAATCATGTCAACATGTCAAGGTGTTTACTGAGTTTTGTGGTCATTTTTAAACTATTGTAAGCAAATGACAGATGATGATTGATTGGCATATTAACACAGAAGGTTGTGTTTCAAGAAAAAGGGATATGAAACGTTTTTATTTAGATGATGTTTTTAACAAGTTTGCAACTTAAGAATGATATGTACAGTAGTAGATTTGTAAGCCTAACATATTTGCCTCTCTTGCATACACTTGAACATTTGTCATAAATAATCACAATGATTCAGGAGGGTGAGTGTGAGCAACCATTTTCAGCGTTTCAGTTTTGTGACTGCCTATCTATCTTTTTTAATTCAATTCAGACGTTGGTAATTAAGTCATATTTTTCACTGTGCTGTCCACGTTTATATAGCCTGCATGAAGCAACATGGTAAGTAGGCACAGGGCGGAGTATCTGAGATGCGCTTTTTGTAGTCCATCTTCGGTAAACTGTAGTTTCACCACGGTCGACCTACGTCACTGACATCCGCCGTCGCATGATGACGTAGCCCAGCGTAAGTGCGGTTGGATTCTCTCAGCTCCACGGTTCTCTTTTCCTAAGTCCTTATGAATTCTCCTACTCATCTTTCCTTGACCTTGTGATGTTTCCCACCGAGGTCAAGGAATAGTGATTAGGAATAGATGATAGGGGGAACTTTCCGACCGCAGCCCTGGAAAAAACGGATAACGACCATTATCCGATTTTTCCATTTTTCATTTGAGCACAAAATCGGAAATTGAAAAAACGAGTCGTTATCCGTTTATTCATTTTGGTTTTGTAAACAAATACTGAGAAAAGGAGTCATTTTTTCGTTTTTTTATTTTTGGTTTTATTTTGAAAAATGAATGAACGAATGATACACAGACCGCGGGAGTAAAAAGGTTTGCAGTTGATGAAAAAAGATTCCAGATCAGGAGAGCAGTGCTGCTGGATCACTGTCACGTCATTACACCAGCCACTGTTAGTATAAAAACTGTTACCTCCACCTTTAGTTTTGCCGGAGAGTTCCATGTTACGATCCGCTCTAAAGAGTTGGAAGCCTGGCAGCTTCAGCGCAGAGTCGATCCACACAGCCATGTCTCCATGAAGCACAAAACTGCAGATGTAGAAAAGTCCGTTTTTTACCATTAGTAGCTGAAGTTCATCCAGTTTATTGGTCAGGGAATGCACGTTGGAGAGAAATATAGGCTACCTGGCAGTGGTGTGCGGTGTCTGCGTTGGCGGAGATGCACAAGTGCACCGGCACGTTTCCCCCTCCTCCGGCGTTTCACTGCACGGGCAAAGGTGAGGGCACCTTTGGCCAAAAAGCCCAATAAATCCACTGAAGGCTTGAGAAAAGTGGGATAAAAATCCGCTGGAGTTGTTCCCCTGACATAAAAAACCTTACAGTGTCACTGGCCCGAGTGGGCCTGCAACCGGCCAGTCAAATTGCCTAACATACTTTTTGATTGGCCTCGGGCCATCGGGCCATTGCTTATGTCAAACACTGCTATTAGGGGTGGGGGAAAAATTGATACAGCATAGTATTGCAATATTTTGCGTGGTGATATTGTATCGATACATAGACACCAAGTATCAATCTTTTATTATATGTATTATTCATTTTTGCAAATACAAATTTTAATACAAATTTTTGTACAAGAATAATAAAATCAATTGCTTTTTCAGTCCACTAAATGGTGGTGATGGAGGCACCAGAGTAAGAAATCAGAAATGCACTGTCTGCGTTTGAATCAAACATCTGGACTTATTTTGGATTTTTAAACACTGAAGGACAGGAGGACTCAGATATGACACATGCAGTTTGCAAGCAGTGTCATAAGAGAATAAAATACTCCAGGATCACTACAAGCATGAGGACTAACCTCACACTCCAACATCCAGAGATAGCGTAAGCTGCTGACAGCCAAGCTAATGCTTAACCCGCTCTGCTGAAAAAATCAAACACTGGACACACTTAGCTTGACAAAACTACCATCCAACTGTGTGAGAGCGCTTTTGAAAATAAAGGTGAAAACAAAGGCTTTTGTTACATGCTGAAAACACTGAAACTCAGGTATGTGACTCTGTCCCAACGTTTTTTTCACCGACACAGCCATACCCAAGCTCGACAGAGAAGTAAAAAAAAAAAGTTGAGGAATCTTTGAGCAGGAAGGGTGGCATTAACTTGTGATGCCTGGACTTGAAGGTCAGTGGATTCATATGTGACTATAACATTATCTCACAGACGACTGGCAACTGCTGTTTCACGTTCTCCAAGCTAGAGCTGTACACAAAAGCATTGGAGCAAACATTGCAGACCTCCTGCAAAACACAGCACAAGAATAGGGGCTAGCCTGTCTGAATGAACTGTATTCTGCTAAGTGTGGAGACTATTTTTGTTATCTGTAGGTCTACATCTTTTGTGTGGATTGCATTTAAATAATTTTTATTTGCTTTTTGCAAGCAGGACTTTTGTTGCATTTGCAGTGGCATGATTACTGGCTCTCCGCCACTGTCTGTCTCTCATTCGAGCAGGGTCTGGGCCTTGCAACCTGATCTCACAGAATACGTGAAATGACCACAACCTCTTAACACTGCATTCCGTGGTGGCAGCAAGTAATGGGTTGAAATTACGTTCTGGTACCATGGAAACAATGCCTCTGTAAAGTCAATTGGGATCTTTTGTTGTGGTGGACACACGGATTCCCTGATTCAACAACATCCTGTATACACACAAAAACTCGAAAGTGTTCTTGATATTAAAACAGCAAATATATTCCTCTGTTATAATTTCCCACCAATAATAATCATAATAATAATGATAATAATAATGATAACATGATAGTTCGGCTGTACTAGGTATTTGATATATTCCAGTAGATTTACTTTTTTACGAAACCATTTGACAACTCGACAACCGGTGTCCCAAAAACGCAGTTTCTAGAGAACTTGCTAAAATATCTGAAATTAACCATCATCCTTACTTTTTCTTAACATATTTCATCTAGGTGCAGTGTTATTACTAGTTCGGCTTTACTAGACATTTGATATATTTAGTTGATGTATCTTTTTACTACTCTATTTTAGAACAAGCCACAAAAAACTACCGTCCCAAAAACGCTGTTTCTAGAGTACTATCAAAAATATCTGAAATTAGCCAACATTCTTGCTATTTCTTAACATAGTTCATCTAGGTGCATTATCATTACTAGTTCAGCTTTACTAGATATTAGATACATTCAGTAGATCTAACTTTTTACGACCCTATTTTACAACTCTATTTTACAAGCCACAGAAACCTACCGTCCCAAAAACGCAGTTTCTAGCGTATTAGCTAAAATATCCAAAATTAGCCGACATCTTTACTTTTTCTTAACATAGTTCATCTAGGTGCATTGTGTTTACTAGTTCGGCTTTACTAGATATTAGATATATTGTATATCTATATCTCTATCTCTATCTATCTATCTATCTATCTATCTATCTATCTATCTATATATATATATATATATCTTTTTAGACACTTGTGTAATCAGATTTTAAATATCTAATTTCTAAAATGGTGAAAATTAATTTAATCCATATTTTACTCATATCTAACAGCACCCCCAGTTGTTGACTACACTCACATGATAGTTGAGGTCAAGAGCTCTCTATCACAGTTGGTCCCACATCTGTACCCCCTTTAGTTGCAGTTATACGCCTTCATACATGCACTGAGGTCAATGTTCAAAGGTCAATGGCTCAAAGCAGGAGCCATGTAGAGTCTTCATACTGACATATGTTACTCTCCAGGTTTAGACCTTTCCAATGATGTATTTGGTTTAGCTCTACGACAGAGTTTTGATTTTTTTCATTTTTTGGACACAAGCCATGCCAGGTCTAGTTTCAGAGAGCACTTTGAAGGCCCAGTGTATAAAATAATTATTTGTTTCTTTGCTTGTTTTTTTTCTTTGTTTTACTGTAGATAGTTACTAAAATGAGACATTCTCAGGCAATACAATACTACTAAAAAGTAAACCAATAATAACAATAATGAAATAAGCAAAAATAATATTAAAATAATATTGAAATTTTAAAATCTATTAACAGAGTGGAATGGTAGCCTAATAGATAACTTAGATGCAATTTATTATTGATTTATTACTATTTAGTCTATTATTGTATTTACTTTTAGCATGCTCTACTTTTATCTACTGTAGGCTATATGTTTTAATTTATTTAATAACAAATTTATTTTATGTTAGGCCTATATCTTAATATTTTATGTCATTTATCATAGTTTAGTTCTTAACTCCAGTGTTTCCTTAGTGGGAGCCGTGTGCGCCGGGGGGCGGCCGTTGGTTCTGTGGCGCTGGCTTGGGGTCCACTCTCCCCTGGTGGAGTGGAGGGTGACCAGGTTGCTGCCTCCCAGTGCGGATGGCTCCATGTGATGGTGTTTCCTCTCTGGTTCTTCTGTGCTCAGCCTTATTTTTCTCTTCTTATTAATTAATTAATTTATTTATTAGTGGTGCTTGGATTCGGTTACGGCAGACGGATGGCAATTTGAAATGGAATGAAGCCCACAGATGGTAGCTACAAAACAGTAGTCGAACGCGCCCCATCCGCCTACAGCACAATGCGCTTAAAGCCCTACGCTATCAAAAGCTGGCAAAATACATGTATTTTATTTTATGGCCTTGATATTAACCTGTCATATTGTTGAGTTATCAAGGACACTTTGATGTTTTTGTGTGTATACATGAATGTTAAAAATATCATTGAGGAAAACGAGGTTGACGTGACGTTGACGTAAAAAAAAAATCAGGGAATCTGTGTGTCCACCACGACAATGGATCCTAATTGACTTTACATTGGCATTGTTTCCATGGTACCGGCACGTAATTTCAACCCATTACGTGCTGCCACCACGGAATGCAGCGTTAAGAGGCCGTGGTCATTTCACGTATTTCTGTGAGATCAGGTTGGGGCCCCGTCTGCTGTGAAACAACACCAAAGAGAAGACACTGAGCTGAAATGAAACCAGTGTTCATAAATAAGCTAAACATAAATAAATAATAATAATACATTATACATTATATACTTACATAGCACTTTTCATGACACTCAAAGACGCTTTACAAATTCAGGGATACAAAAAAAAAAAAAAATGAGGAGAAGAAACTTTCACTGATTGTAAGCAGCGTTGAACAGGTGAGTCTTGAGTGATTTTATTGAATATGGAGAGAGTGGGGGAGTCTCGGATGGGTTTGGGGAGTGAGTTCCAGAGGGTGGGAGCAGCAATGGAGAAGGCCCTGTCCCCCCAGAAATTGTGCTTGGTCCGGGTAGGTGGGACAGGAGGTTGGCATCGGCAGAGCGGAATGATGATGGAGGAGCTCAGACAGGTAGGGTGGGGCCTGGTTATTCAGCGCTTTGTATGTTAGGAGGAGGATTTTGAAGTGGATTCTCTGGGGGATGGGGAGCCAGTGGAGTTTATGGAGAACAGAGGTGATGTGGTCACGGGTGCGAGAGTGGGTGAGTAGCCGAGTAGCAGAGTTCTGGATATACTGTAGCTTATTGAGGGTTTTTGAAGATGAGCCATAGAGTAGACTGTTGCAGTAGTCCAGATGGGAGGTTATGAAGGTGTGGATGAGGGTTTCTGCAGCTGAGGAGGAGAGGGAAGGACGGAGGGGGGTAATATTCTTGAGGTGAAAGTAGGCTGTTTTGGTTATGTGTTTAATGTGCTGGTCGAAGGAGAGGGACTGATCGAGACCAGGAGATTTTGGATTTGAGGGGAGGTGGATACTGTGGAGCCGTTTGCTCCAATAATGATAATTTCAAATTTGTTGCAGTTTAAGTGGAGGAAGTTGATTTGAAGCCAGGATTTTATTTCATGTATGCAGTTTGTCAGGGTTGAGTGGGTGGCAGTGGAGATTGTCTTGGTGGACAAGAGGAGCTGGATATCATTGGCGAAGCAGTGGAACTGGAGACCATGACGGTGGATTATGTGACCAAGGGGGAACAGGTACAGGATGAAGAGGAGGGGACCGAGGACTGAACCTTGGGGGAGGGGAGCAGTGGGGGATTTGCAGTTATTGATGGAAATGAACTGAAGTCTGTCAGAGAGATATGATTTGAACCAGTTGAGAGCAGTGCCAGTGATGTTAACAACCGTTTCAAGTCAGGTGAGAAGGATGGAGTGATTGATGGTGTCAAAGGCGGCGTTGAGGTTGAGGAGGATGAGGATTTTGAGGTTTCTGGCATCAGAGGAGAGAGGAGGTCATTGGTGATTTTGAGGAGGGCAGTTTCAGTACTATGGTGTGATCAAAATCCGGATTGAAATGTTTCATACATGTTATTGACTGCAAGGTGGTGTTTCAGTTGGGAGGCTACAGCATGTTCCAGTAGTTTGGACAGAAAGAGTAGGCTGGAGATTGTTATTTGGGATATCAGGGTTGAATCAAGGTTTTTTTAGAATGGGGGTGACAGCAGTGTTTTTGAAAGATGGTAGGACGATGCTAGTAGACAGGGAGGAGTTTATTGTTGCAGTGATTAGTAAGGAAAGAGCTGGAAAGCAGGCCTTGACAAAGTATGAGGGGATGGGGTCCAGGGTGCAGGTGGCAGTTTTCATTCCAGTAGTGGGCTTGGAGAGGTCTGAAGGGGAGACTGGGGTGAACTCAGACAATAGCCCTTTTTAGATAACAGTTGTGCAAATTTGCAGGAAAGGCCAATCAGTCTTTTTTCAGCATTGGCAGTATGAAAACAGAATCGGGGAGTGCGGCAAAATGCCGCCTGCCTACTTTCGTTTATACAGAATGCGCCTTTTTCAGGGCAATGGGGGGCGTGAGCAAGTAACAAAACATGTAGCTCAGCGTGTGATGTAAACAGTGACGTGGGACAGAAGCCACGGCTAGTCAGTCCTTCGGCGATTCTCTCGTAAGTCGGCCCGTTCTTCACCGTTCCTGTTATCTGACGGTTAATGGCCTCTTCATTTGCAAAGGCAAGGAGGGCGTGCAATTCTTTGTCTCCCCAGTTGCTCATCTTTACAGCGACTGTCAGGTTTGTGTTGCCCTCTTGCTACTGGCTGCTCGGTAATTCCTACTATCAGCTGTTTCCTGTTTATCCATCACCAGTTGGTCACACGTGTGGCGTCATCAACAGCTCTCTATTTTAGTTTGGAAAAATGAGAGGAAGGAGGTGCATTTGTGAATTGTAAATGACTGGGTGCTGCTGTCCAGACGGTTGAGGAGTTTGTTGATAGTGAAGAAAAGTGCTTTTGGTTTTCCGGAGCCAGAGTGACTAGGGATGCACAGATATGGAAATTCTGGGCAGATACTGCTACCTATTGTCAGGGGTCGAGTACAAACCCAAATGCAGCACACTGGGGCAGGCAGAAAGTTGGTAATTAGCTTTAATGCACACACCAATATACAACAGTTCTGGGGTCTTTGGGTTTAGCTTGCTTGTAGTCTCTGTGGTGAGTGAGTGAGATGAGAGCAGGCAGCCAACACTCAAGAGCAGTCTGAAAGCTGGGGACTGTACCGTGAGTGCAGGTGGGTTATTTCTTGTGAGGCTGGTAGTGGAGTGAAGACTGAAGTAGCGAGCCGAACCAGGAGAGCTTAGGGAAGCAGGATTGGTGTAGCATCGTGCAGCCACAGAGCTGAGCAAAGAGAACCAGGAAGGAAGCACAGGCAGCATTGGTACTGGGGAATCAAGCCAAGGGTGAATGCTTGAAAGTCTTGCATGAAATCGCACTGAGGGGAAGGCAGCAGCTGCTTATATGCAGGGAGTGCTCATAAGAAACAGCTGCATGCACAAGTGAGTGGAGTTGTCTTGATGAGGGGGATGTGGCTGGCTGGCAGGGTGCAGGTGAATGGAATTTTACCAGGAGCAGGTCAGGGAGAGGAGCAGACTGTGACACAGATGTTTAAAATAACAACTTGGCCAATAGCCAATACTAACGTTTTTATATTGTTAATTTTGTTTTTGTTGCATTTATTCCCCCTTTTGTACCAGGGAAACAAAGACATCTACACTATTAAAAAAAATAATAATAAAAAATAAATAAAAATGGAACAGAACATCTCTGTTCATCCCAAATTTGTTTTTCTCTGTCCTACACTGGACCACGGGCTGCTACAAGCCATCCTGTCACACAACAGTGAGATCACAGAGCCCATTTGTCAAACAGTCATTGGATTCTTCTTGTACCTGCTCATTAATTTAAGTTTGTGGGTGTTTCTGCTTTTAAGCCTCCACAAAATTAATGTGACACAACAGAAAAACAGCCACTGCCACTAAATGTCATCTATTTGCTGATAGGCTGATGGCAGTCAACAAGGTGAATATTGGCCGATACTGATGTTCAGCCGATGAATCAGCGCATCCCTAGTAAAAACACCTGTGTGACAACTGCCATAAAATGAAAGGATTGGATCAGGCTCTATATAGCTCCACTATATAACGGATCACGATCAGATAAAAATTGCCTTGATCAGCCCTAACACTAATCTTTGAGTTCAGGTCAGGACGTCCAAGTAATTAGCTTTATATAAAAGAGGAACACCACCTAAATTAAGAATTCCAATGTTATTTCCATGGCCTAGGAAAGTTTAAACAATATTTTTGAACATCAGCTCCTCTCTCTCAAAGCCAGAAACCAGGGAGGGAAGTGTTACATTTGTGATGTTAAAGAGTATAAAGGCTGAAGCTGCCCCATAGACAGTCAATGGGATCCTGATTTTGTGGAGCCACTGAATGTTTTTTTTTTCTTTTTAGACCCAGATGAGCTTTATTCTATTGTAGTGTTCTCACTTCTGAAACAGAAAATGTATACATATACTCAGAATGTTCCCCTGGGTGTTCTCAGTGCCAGCTATAACATTTTCCCCAATTCACTGTCTGTGGATCAGCTGCAGACTTTATATCACAAAAATCATCACAAAAATGAGTTTTTGGATTTGTGAGAGAGTTCTTCATTTCTCCTCATATTTTTTGGGCTGTCTTAGACTAGGAATAAAATGTATGATTTTTTTTTCAAAATGGGTGAAATTCCCTTTTGATCTGTTCAGACTTGCTTTGAAAGTAAACTAAGATTCAAATATGAACTAGAAAATGTATTTCCCTGCAGAAAATGCAGTGTGAATGCTGACAGCTAAAATGTACTTTAAAAGCATTGCTTGAAATGCAGACATGTGAAATAAATTACAAGAAAAATCTTACAGCCCAAATTCACTGCACTGCAGGAGTCCAGAGTTGAGCCACTGACCATGAATGGTGTGTAGACGTGCTCTGTTGTACAGTAACAACTGCTGCTTTTGTATAACTAACTATATATATAACTAACTCCCCTATGAAATTAGGACAACCCTTTGACACCCTGATATATCATTCATAGTCATCAATGGTGTTAATGTAAATAGACGCGATGAGTGTTGCTGGACTTTGCGAATATGTCTTCTGCTGTGGTGATTCTCTTGTGTGGGCTATGAGCATCCTTTTGCAGTTGTCAGGACGTTTGTGATTTGTTTACAACTTATGTTTCATGCTATTGGTCGATCTAACAAGTCATCAAACAAAAAAGAACACTGCTTCATTAACAAACCACTAGTGGGGCTCTGTAGATCAATGTTAGCAGCCCGTGCTCCTGCCCTGCAGTCTGCAAATATTAGAGTAGCGGTAACAAACAGGGGTATAAATCATGACTTTCATCACGATAAGATATATAGATTCAATATGAACTTTGTCAATATTTCAAAGTCTGCCGTGATACAATTACATTTCAGTGCAATTCAGGGGCTTACGATTGAAAAGAGACAATAGTATCTGCTCAACACAGTCTACTACAGAAGAAGCTGCCACCCCTTTCTTTTTTACATGTGAATATAAAAGATAAATATAAATAATTGTAACTGATTACATGCAGTAACATTTACTTTATACTTCAAAATATGTCAAAATGCAGAACTGAATTCACAAATCAGTAATAAAAATGTAATGTTAGCTTGCTAGCTAGTAAGCTCATGCCCGCTGTCAGGGAGGGTTAAAGGGCAAAGATGACCCTGGCCCAAGGCCAAGGGGTTCCTTGAAAAGGTCTATGGTCGACCTTTAAATGGGATCATGTACAACAATTTACTTACTGACTAATATCACTGACAATACAAGTTATATGTATTTACATGATAAATTAATGTAATTTTATCAGTCGTAGCTAAGGCTTACATGGATGACATGACACTGGTGACCACAACAATGCCATGTACAAGGAGGCTACTAGAGAAGGTAAATAAGAACCTAAAGTGGGCCAGCATGAAGATCAAGCCAAGTAAGTCTAGAAGCATCTCAATATGTAGAGGGAAGTTAAGTGATAGGAAGTTTGTCATAGACGAAATGACAAAATCAATCAATCAATCAATCAATTTTATTTATAAAGCCCAATATCACAAATCACAATTTGCCTCACAGGGCTTTACAGCATACGACATCCCTCTGTCCTTAAGACCCTCACAGCGGATAAGGAAAAACTCCCCAAAAAAACCCCTTTAACGGGGAAAAAAAACGGTAGAAACCTCAGGAAGAGCAACTGAGGGGGGATCCCTCTTCCAGGACGGACAGATGTGCAATAGATGTCGTACAGAACAGATCAGCATAATAAATTGACAGTAATCCATATGACAGAGAGAGAGAGAGAGAGAGAGAGAGAGAGAGAGAGAGAGATGCAGGTAATGACAGTAGCTTACAACAACATTAATGAAAGTAATAATATTATAGTTATAGTTCTGGTTACTGCGGTACAATATGTTGAAAGTATGTATTAATACCTGGCAGTATACATGTGTGACAATAATCATATGTGTATAATAACAGAAGAAGTATGACTAATGACTAATGATGGCAGCAGCAGCAGGAGGCATCTGGCGGGACCACGGCAGCAGCACAACCACACACGTCACGCTGTCCAGGCACCACTGTGATATGAGTTAATCTGAGAGACATTGGAGCACAAAGGCTCCGGAGAAGAAGCCGAGTTAGTGACATCCAGAATGGCCGAGTTAGCTAGATGCAGTAATAGGATACGAGAGAGAGAGAGAGAGAGAGAGAGAAGGGGCCCGGTGTATTATAGAGGGGTCCTCCGGCAGACTAGGCCTAAGTCAGCCTAACTAGGGGCTGGTACAGGGCAAGCCTGAGCCAGCCCTAACTATAAGCTTTATCAAAGAGGAAAGACTTAAGTCTAGTCTTAAATGTGGAGACGGTGTCTGCCTCCCGGACCGTAACAGGAAGATGATTCCACAGGAGAGGAGCCTGATAGCTAAAGGCTCTGGCTCCTGATCTACTTCTGGAGACTTTAGGGACCACGAGTAACCCTGCGTTCTCAGAGCGCAGTGTTCTGGTGGGATAATATGGCACTATGAGCTCTCTAAGATATGACGGAGCTTGACCATTTAGAGCTTTATAAGTTAACAGTAGGATTTTAAATTCAATTCTGGATTTCACAGGGAGCCAGTGCAGAGAAGCTAAAACAGGAGAGATATTATCGCGTTTCTTAGTTCCTGTTAGTACACGTGCTGCTGCATTCTGAATTAGCTGGAGAGTTTTTAAGGATTTACTAGAGCTACCTGATAATAGAGAGTTACAGTAATCCAGCCTTGAGGTAACAAAAGCGTGGACCAATTTTTCTGCATCTTTTCAGGTCAGGATAGGCCTAATTTTCACAATATTACGCAGATGAAAAAATGCAGTCCGTGAGGTTTGCTTTAAATGAGAATTAAAAGACAAATCTTGATCAAATATTACTCCGAGGTTTCTTACGGTAGTGGCAGGGGCCAGAGCAATGCCATCTAGAGAAACTATGTCATCAGATAAAGAGTCTCTGAGTTGTTTGGGGCCAAGAACAATAACTTCAGTTTTGTCTGAATTTAACATCAGGAAATTGGTGCTCATCCAAGTTTTTATGTCTTTAAGGCAATTATGGAGTTTAGTTAATTGATTGCTTTCTTCTGGCTTCATTGATAAATACAACTGAGTATCATCCGCATAACAATGGAAATTTATAGAGTGATTTCTAATGATGTTACCTAAAGGAAGCATATATAGAGTAAACAGGATTGGTCCGAGCACAGAACTCATGGAACTCCAAACAAACTTTAGTACGTAAGGATGGTTCATTGCTAACGTCCAACAAATTGAAAACGATCAGATAAATAAGATTTAAACCAGCTTAGTGCTGAACCTTTTAAGCCAATTAAGTGATCCAGTCTCTGCAGTAGAATTTGATGGTCAATTGTGTCAAACGCTGCACTAAGATCTAATAAAACAAGTACAGAGATGAGTCCTTTGTCTGAAGCAATCAGAAGGTCATTTGTAATTTTAACTAGAGCTGTCTCAGTGCTATGATGCACTCTAAATCCTGACTGAAATTCCTCAAATAAATTATTATCCTGGAGAAAATCACACAGCTGGTCTGCGACTACTTTCTCAAGGATCTTTGACATAAAGGGAAGATTAGATATTGGTCTATAATTGGCTAACACCTCTGGATCCAGGGTGGGCTTTTTTAGTAGAGGTTTAATTACAGCTATCTTAAAAGACTGTGGTACATAGCCTGTTAATAAGGATATATTGATCATATCTAATATATGAGTGTTAACTAAAGGAAAGACCTCCTTAAGTAGCCTAGTTGGGATGGGGTCTAAGAGACACGTTGATGATTTGGATGAAGAAATCACTGCAGTCAGTTCTTGAAAATCCCAACAATTAGGGAAAAGTCAGTAAAGAGCTTAGGTAGGTGGTACAATGTGGAGTTGAATGATGAGAAACAGGTGGTGAAATTAATAAAGGACTGGATAGAATAGATAAATCTGAACTTTCAGGAAAGCTGAAGTTGTGTTTGCAGTTTGGGCTATATCCTAGGTTAATGTGGCCACTGTCAATTTATGAATTCCAATATCCGTTGTGGAGAGAATTGAAAGGTCGGTTAGCACCTATATTAGGAAGTGGTTGGGCACTCCTAGGTGTCTAAGTGGTGTTGCATTGTATAGAAAAGAGATACTTCAGCTGCCAGTATCTAGTTTAACAGAGGAATTTAAATGTACCAAGGTCAGGACAGAGCTGCTCATATCTGGGCATAAGGACGTGGTAATTAGGAGTGTGGTTCCAAATCCAACCAAGGGGAGGAAATGGAAGCCAAGATCGGCAGTTCAGGAGGCAGAAGCAGCTCTTAGGCATGCAGAGATCGTAGGTAATGCTCAATTTGGCCGGGGAGCCCTGGGGCTTGGCTCAGGCAAACCGGTATGGAATAAAGCAGGTCTCAAAGATAAAAGAAAGCTGGTTTTGGAACAGATACGTAGACAGGAGGAGATATTAAGGGGTACAAAGGTAGTGTCCCAGGCTAAGCAGGGACAGTGGTTGAATTGGGAAAGTGTAGAGAAGAGAAAGCTTAGTTGGAGGGACCTGTGGAGTATGGAGGAGAATTGTGTTAGATTCCTGGTAGGGGCTACATATGATGTGTTACCAACCCCCCAGAACCTAACACTGTGGGTAAATGAGGACCCATCATGTCCATTGTGTTCAGGTAAAGCATATTTTGTCAGGCTGCAAAGTTAGCTTGTCACAAGGCCGGTATGGCGACATAACCAGGTGTTGAAAAGTTTAGCTGCAGGCATCGAAGGGAAATGAAGACAGGCAAATTCAGAAGGTTTTAAGAATAGGAGTTTGGCAATTCAGTTTGTCTGTGAGGGGGAGAAATACAGAAGTGATAAGTTAGTAAGGAGGCAAGGGCGTGGCCACCTAGAAGGTGCTTGTTATTGAGAAATGCAAGTAGATTTAGGGGGAAAGCTTGTTGTTCCCCAGGAAATTGTTTGTACCAAGCAGAGGCCTGACATAGTGTTGTGGTCAGTGAGTCAACGGATAGTTTATTTCACTGAGCTGACAGTTCCTTGGGAAGACTCAGTGGAAGAAGCCTATGAAAGAAAAAAGCTTAGATATGCAGACTTAGGAGCAGAAGCTGAGCAGCGAGGATGGAAAACTAGGATTCATCCAGTGGAAGTGGGGGGTAGGGGATTCATAGCAACATCAGCTGTCTCGCTCCTGGGGGAACTCGGAGTGCGGGGACAGAGTTTGAGGAAGACAGTGAAGGAAATGTCAGATGAAGCAGTTAGATGTAGCCAATGGATCTGGAAGCGAAGAAATAATGTCAGTTGGGGGCCAGCAGGGGGAACTACTAAGCAGGGTACATAACTCCTTGAGATCAGGTGGAGAGATCCACTTCCTCTCAGGAGGAAATCCAGGAAGAGGAAGGTTATTTAAGTGTGGGACTGGCCTATTTGAATCCCTTTTGTTTGAGACCATGCTGCAAGGTGAGTGTGTTTGCTGATCCTGTAAGTTTATTTAGCTCCTTGAACTTTAGCTTATATTGTAGTTATGCTATGTAGCATGTGAAATAGAGTATGGTGAATGTGCTAGGAAAGGTAGTATCAGCACTGCTTCTACCTGGAGCTCGCATGTACGGAGCCTGGGTTTGGTTGAAGGTGGCAGTGCTGTTTGGGCTGAGAAAGCCATGTGTAAGTAAGGTAAAGGAGGTTATTGGGTTGGTGGTGAAAGGAGGTTCCCACCCGATGACCCCAAAGACATGTTAGTTATCACTGCTCACTGGTCGAGATAGTTAAACCTTGCCATAATAGCTTATCATAGGGCTTAGGAGGTGATTCACTGAGTGCTGATCCTTTCTCTAGAGCACAAACTTCTTGTGTTTATTTGAATTCAGAACTAGCCTAGCTAGTGACTGCTGTGAATAGGGCAGCTGACAACAGGGGAAAGATCATGTGACTGCTTGGAAAGACAGCTGAAAGGAGGGAAAAGACCCCAAAGGTGCTGGCATGGGTTAGCAACCCATGGTAGCAGTGGTGAGGCCTAGCAGCCTTACTACAACCAAAATTAGCTACAGCCAACATAGGGAAAATACCCCAAGAGTCAGTGAGAGCAGGGGTGGAAGATGACTCACAGGTGGATTACATGGTAACAGACATTGAAACAGACACGACTATGCATTGGATCTGTGACTCAGTGAAGGATAGGGGCACGGACCTATCCACCAGGCCTAGAATTAGCAGCACTCAGGGCAAGGCGAGCGCATCTGTAGAGGATAAAAGTAGCACAGTTGAGAACAACATGCTTCAGATTTGTCCTTGCGGCTGGCAGAAAGTAACATCAGTGAAAGGCCTAAGAACTCAACAGGGAAAGAAGAAGTGTGTGGCAAAGAAAGGGCAGAGTAGCCGCATTGATCAGTGCTTCATAAGAAGTCAGTTGAGTCAGTTGGATGAAGTCCAGCGGCAGGTAGAAAACTACAGTTCGCAGGATATCAGTAACACTGTCACCGAGGAGGAGGAGGAGGAGGAGGAGGTAGTAAGAGAGGATGCAGGTGACACTGAGGCCAGTATGCCAGTCAGAGAGAGAACCATGGAGCAAAAGGTTAGAGTTAGATGGCCTAGGGCAAATGACAGTAAAGAATGGGAGATAGTTAATAGAGATTTGTCAGTAATCTTAAGTAGGCTTAGAGGAAATGCAATAGAAAGGTTAGAACAGATGGGAGATATAATTTACTCATATGATGTAGAGAGGTTTGGGGTGCATGAGAGAAAGAGGAGCGAGAGCGTACAATCAGGTAAGTCTAGGCGGCAAAGAGAAATAGAGAAGTTAGTTAATGAAAGGAGACAGTTAAGAAAGCAGTGGGAAAAGGCTACAGAAGAAGAAAGGGAGGGAATTAAGGTGTTGCAAGAGGAGTTGAGAAGCAGGCTAGCAGTTCTTAGAAGGGCAGAGCATCTCAGGAAAAAGAAGAAGAAGAAGGAACATGCTAGGACAGGTTTTTTTCAGGGACCCTTTTAAGTTTGTTAAAGGATTGTTCAGCCAGGAAAAGGGAGGACAGCTTAAAGCAGAAAGGCTAGAGGTTGAAGAATATTTGAGAAATACATATCAGATTTAGAGAAGAATAGGATAGTAGGTTTCCCACACGATATCCCTCCATTAGGAGGGATAGAGCATGAGATGGATGTCAGGCCACCTAGGTGGAAGGAAGTTCAGGAGGTGGTCAGGCGTGCAAAGGCTTCTTCGGCCCCAGGGCCTAATGGAGTCCCCTACCGGGTTTATAAAAATGTGCCTGATATCCTTACATTTTTGTGGAAACAGCTAAGAATAGTTTGGCAGAAACAAATTATACCAAGAGCATGGCGTAGGGCAGGGGGTGTCCTCATTCCTAAGGAGAAGGAGTCTGTGGACCTTAGCCAGTTCCTGATGATTTCTCTCTTGAATGTGGAGGGGAAGATTTTCTTTAGTGTAGTTGCGCAGAGATTAGCTAGCTACTTAGAAAGGAATAGCTTAATAGATACCATGGTGCAGAAGGCAGGAATACCAGGTTTTTCAGGGTGTTTAGAGCATACTAGCATGATCTGGTACCAGATTCAGGCAGCGAAGATTAACAAAAGAGACCTGCATGTAATATTTTTAGATCTTGCAAATGTGTTTGGTTCAGTACCGCATAGCTTCATTTGGAGTGCTTTTGACTATTTCAGAGTGCCACAGGTAGTTGTTCACTCAAGATATTAGGTTGTGTCCAAGTACGGCAGGTTTCACAACAGGTTGGCAGAGGCTAAAAATAGGCATCATGGCAGGGTGTACATTTTCTCCGTTAGCATTTACAATGGCGATGGAAGTAATTATCAGGGCTTCTAAGTGGGTGGTAGGTGGGGAGAGATGGCAGAACGGCTTGCATCTTCCACCAGTTAGGGCTTACATGGATGACATGACACTGGTGACCACAACAATGCCATGTACAAAGAGGCTACTAGAGAAGGTAAATAAGAACCTCAAGTGGGCCAGCATGAAGATCAAGCCTAGTAAATCTAGAAGCATCTTGATACATAGAGGGAAGTTAAGCGATAGGAAGTTTGTCATGGATGATGAGGAAATCCCAACAATTGGGGAAAAGTCAGTAAGGAGCTTAGGTAGGTGGTACAATGTGGAGTTGAATGATGAGGAACAGGTGGTGAAATTTAGAAAAGATGTGGCAGAAGGATTGGATAGAATAGATAAATCAGAACTTCCAGGAAAGTTGAAGTTGTGGTGTTTGCAATTTGGGCTATATCCTAGGTTAATGTGGCCATTGTCAATTTATGAAATTCCAATGTCCGTTGTGGAGAGAATTGAAAGGTCAGTTAGCTCCTATATGCCTAAGTAGTGTTGCATTGTTGCATATTTCATGAATATATACATACATGTCATAGGAAGGATCTCTCCCTTGGATGAGGTCGGCGTCATCTCCACTGTCGGCAGAATCCGGACCAGATGAGTGGACTGAATCTTCATCCGACGCTGTAATTAGCTTAAAAGCTCTGCGCTGGGAGAAAAGCCATTTCGCGCGTCCGGGTTGTTGCGGTTCCATAAATATATGTGTGCGAGTGTGTGGTGAGCATCTGGTGTGTGTGTGTGTGTGTGTGTGTGTGTCTGTATTGTTGTGAAAGAGTAAAATACAAAATGAGAGCGAGTGTGTGACTGCAAGCTGAGAGAAATATTTACCGCGGAAGACAGAGAGGAATTTCCTGGGAAATGATGTCACTCCTTGTTGCCGCGGGTAGTGTTGCGAGAAAGACACACAAGAAAATAACGTGACAGTTCATGCTCACAACGTGATGACGTTTAGTCCAACATAGGAAGTGCTGTGAATACCCGCGATCAGGATTATAATGTTTTTGTTAGCGCTTTTTACTGTTTTTCTACAAACCTGTCAGTGCAAGGAAACAGCACTCTGGGACATGATGAATGCATGGTAAGTTAGAGTAAGGTTTTAAATGCAAAAAGAATTATTGCTCTATCTTATTTGGTAGCAATTCTACCGGCATTTAAAAATCAATATGCAAATGGGATCGCGGGCGCTTCCGCTGGTTTTAAAGGGTTAAAGCATATTTTGTCAGGCTGTAAAGTTAGCTTGTCACAAGGCCGATATACTTGGCGACATAACCAGGTGTTGAAATGTTTAGCTGCAGGCATCGAAGGGAAACAAAGACAGGTGAATTCAGAAGGTGTTAAGGATAGGAGTTTAGTAATTCAGTTTGTCCGTGAGGGAGAGAAATACAGAAGGGATAAGTTAGTAAGGAGGCAAAGGTGTGGCCGCCTAGAAGGTGCTTGTGATTGGGAAATGCAAGTAGATTTAGGGGGAAAGCTTGTTGTTCCCCAGGAAATAGTTTGTATCGATCAGAGGCCTGACATAGTGTTGTGGTCAGTGAGTCAACGAATAGATTATTTCATTGAGCTGACAGTTCCTTGGGAAGACTCAGTGGAAGACGCCTATGGAAAAAAAAAGCTTAAGTATGCAGACTTAGGAGCAGAAGCTGAGCAGCAAGGGTGGAAAACTAGGATTCATCCAGTGAAAGTGGGGTGTAGGGGATTCACAGCAGGATCAGCTGATCAGATAGATGTAGTCAGTGGATTTGGATGAAGAGGAATAATCTCAGTTGGGGGCCAGCAGGGGGAACTACTAGGCAGTAGTGTTGTCACGGTAACAAAAATTGGGACCCACGGTATGATACTAGTGCAAGTATCACAGTTCTGAGTAGTATCACATTACCACAGCAAAAATTAGGCATATGTGCCTTTTGTCATTTATAAAAAGATAAATCACTTTTCCATAATACATCAATGATATTTCAATGGAATAAATTGCTTACTGACTTATTCATACTTAAAAAACAGCATCAATAAGTGATTAACATAGGGGGGGATCAAAATAAAATAATTAAAAAAAATAAAAATCAACCAAAAATCAACCAGCCACCCTCATCCCCTGACAAGTTAAGAACAGTCCATTAAGTGCAGTGAGGTTTGTGGACCGTTACCTGCCACAAAGAGAGAAATGTGAATGGCTTGTTTCTCCTCCTTCATGTCACATACCTGTGTGCCGCCATGGCTCGGCTGATCAGGTACTACTAGGCAGTCGTGACACCAACAAAGAGGAAATTATTGGACCTGGAGCCGGGCATCTCGGTCGCCGGTAAACCATGTTATCTTCCGGTGGTGTTCCGCCATATACCTGTCTGTGACCCCTGTTCAACCCACAACTGGCAGGATTCGCTTTTCGTTTCTGCTGCTGGTTTAAGTCTGTACTCACACAGCATGCTCCTGAATAATTTCTTTTGCTTGTACAAAACTATTTTTAGTCGCAAATGCGAGTAAAATGCTTGCACCGTAGAGCTCTGTGGAAAACAATTCCATGTAGCATATATAAACAAATCTAGCCTACAAGTAAAAAGAAATAAATAATAACTTTCACTGCTCAAAAATACTCAGTAGCTCAGCTAATACCTGAAATATCACTGGAAAACAAACCATTGCAGCAGCATATTGAGTGCCAGGTGGCCAGCACATGCTGTTATTGGCCAGTGCGTACCGTTATTGGACGGCACATAGACACTCACCCTCTTGCGATTGGACTTTGAACTTATCCCACAGTAGGCCTAGTGGTACCCTGAGGTACTGTAGTACTACGGCACTCCAACATTATGGTATCATATGGTGTTTAAGTACCGCGGTCTACCGTTGGTACCAGTATACCATGCAACACTACTAGGCAGGGTACATAACTCCTTGAGATCAGGTGGAGAGATCCAGCAATCAGTCCTCTCAGGAGAAAATCCAGGAAGGGGAAGGTTATTTAAGTGTGGGAGTGGCCTATTTAAATCCCTTTTGTTTGAGACCATGCTGCAAGGTGAGTGTTTGCTGATTCTGTGAATTAATCTTTTCTATCCCCTTTAACTTTAGCTTTAGCTGGAGCTTGCATGAACGGAGCCTGGGTTTGTTGAAGGTGGCAGTGCTGTTTGGGCTGAGAAAGCCTGTGGGTTTATCTTCTCTATCTCCCTTAACTTTAGCTCATATTGGAGTTATGATATGTAACATGTGAAATAGGGTATGGTGAATGTGCTAGGAAAGGTAGTATCGGCACGGCCACTACCTGGAGCTCGCATCAACGGAGCCTGGGTTTGTTGAAGGTGGCAGTGCTGTTTGGGCTGAGAAAGCTATGTGTAATGTAAGGTAAAGGAGGTTGTTGGGTCGGTGCGGGGAGCAGTGAGGGCTGGCATTAGGGGAGTGTCTCTGGGATGCCAGAGATCACTGTTTAGCCTCCTGGAGGTGTTGTGGGACCAACTAGATGAAATGCTGGTGAAAGGAGGTTCCTGCCTGATGACCCCAAAGACGTGTTAGTTATCACTGCTCACTGGTCTGTATAGTTAAGCCTTGCCATAATAGCTTATCATAGGGCTTAGGAGGTTATTCACTGAGCGCTGATCCTTTATCTAGAGTACAAATTTCTTGTGTTTATTTGAACAAAAATGAAACAAATTTCAATTTGCTGTCTGATACTCCCACCCCCTGCAGGTATTATGGAATGGTGCTGTTGGGAACATAGTTTTAGGTCTCACGTGATCACGTCGTGATCAACACATTAGGGCATGACACGGAGGCACCAATTATGTTGGGGTCAATTGGCTATCGGAAATAATTAATAATTATTAATAATTATTAATAATTATGTTAAATAATGTGACTTAATTAATATTAAATCACCTTGTGGGGCACCATTCCCAGAAAGGGAAAATGATAGCCAGTTAAAGATATCAGTCTCATAAAATACGCTAAACTATTAATTTGGAGTTTTGATTAATAATTAAATTAATGACAACAACCAAAATTAACAGTAACGCCTGAAGGATTTCGGAGTTCTTGATGCAGCAGAGGTTGACTATTCATTCACTCTTGTGCAACATTAAACAGACAGCAGGTATGATTCCAAGTTTCAGTTCCAGTTTGGCCTACAAAACAAAATGGCTGACAACAGAGAACTACAAAATGGCCGAATCAAAGTTGGCTTCAGGTCAGGGGAGGTGTTTGTCTGACTGTGTGGTCAGGACAAAGACAAAGGAAAAGAAGCGGGAACTTTGAGATGCCTGGTTGGGTGTAGCTTTGTTGAAAGCCTATTTGTTAATGAGTCTATGTCAATGTGATTTGTGTTGCAAACAGTCTAGATTAGTGCAGAGATTGTTTAGTTGTGTGCAAGAATCTGTTTGTGAACAGTATTAGCAAACTAAACACTTAGCTTTGGTGAAGCCAACTAATCAATGACCTAACTGCAAACAATCACAACAATAACTCAATGACAGCATTAAACCACATACAACAAGTTAAACAGTCTTGCTTAGCCTGTAAAGCTGTGATAAAGCTATTCCTAGTTGTTACTTTACCTATCCTTGAGTGGATGGGAGAAAGAGTCACTTGGTGGTGTACTGCTTTGTTAGCCGGCAAAAGAAGGCTGGGAAGAGCTGTGGTTCTAGCTGCAGTCTTTGCTGTGTCCTTGTTCCCAAGGTTCTGATCCGAGGAAACCAGTCGCTCGGGGTCCTTGCAGAGTTAGACGCTGGGCACTAACTCACTTCGTTCCTAGTTGCTGGAAAGCTAGTTGCAAACCTTGAGCTTGCAAGTCTAATTTCTCTGGTTCAGGTTTGCCTCAGCCTTGAGTGTGGGCAAGTCATGGTCCAGGAAAAAGAGTCTATAAGCAATTGCCCCACCTTTGATGGTTCAGGGCAAGGAGCAAGGGCCTGAACATCTGGGCTGTTCCAGGCCCAGCAGGAAAAAGGTGTGGGCTGCTCCACAGTTCCAGAGTAAGAGAGAGATTTGTCTGAAGGGAGCAGACCTTCTACAGTTGCTTGTGACATCGCAGAGTCAAATGTCACTGTAAAAGTCCTGTCCAATCAAGTTGTGAGACTTGTGTCTCACTGAGGTGTGAGGTGAGACATCCTGGAGATGGGTGTCAAATAGCTGTCTTTGTTTGGAGAACAAAGAGCATGCAGAGAAGGAAGCCTTTAAATGTCCAGTTTAGATTTTAACAAATGACAAATAATCTGTGGTCCTGTGAATCCCAACAGTGCGGTCCATCTGATAGAGGGGGTGAGATGCCCAATGCACAGAAATCAAAAGTCCTGCTAACAAGAGCAGGCAGCCAACACTCGAGAGAAGCCCAATAAGCCAGAATGCCTCATCAAAAATCAGGAGCTCCTAAAAGAAAAGACAGAGTACAGAGAGAACAAGAAAATGAAAGGAGCAGAGAGGTGATGAACAAATGTCTGGTAAAAAAAAAATTAAAATGTGAAGAGGCAGCAGGTATGACAGGCAGAGCTGATGGTGAGATGCCGACTAATGTCAGTGATAAAAACCTGCTGCATCGGCTCAGCTACAGTGAAGACATAGGTATCACATTAAACTAGAAGACATAAGGCATCCATTGGTACTAACCATGTCTTTCTGTCTTGACAGAAAAGGGGCCAAAAAATGCTCCAAAGTTACACTAAATTTTGGTGAGGGAAAAAGGAATATTGCCATTTTTCAAAATAGTGTTTTTTAAATATTTCTGCATACTGGGGTCCCTAAACAGTCCTGGCATTACATTAATTGGGTATAACTGGCAAACTGAGAGTTGACAACCATAAACTGTTGCCACTATTTTAGTCCTCCAAACAATTTGACCAAAATTTGAATAAATTAGCCTCAAGATTGAATAAATAAATGGAGAAAAAATTATATGTTCACTCCTCACTTGATCTTATGATTTAATTATGCTCCAAAAATCTTTACTAGTTAGACGTTTTGAGCATGTCAGCTCTTCATCAGGTCATCTTACATGTAATGTGTTTTTCACCCATATATGTAGACTCCCACTGGTGACCTCATAAATCATGGGTGGTCATTCACAAAAATATTTACACACATTATACTTAGGCTATTGTAAATGTCTACAATTGATCACTGATGATAACTATATCAAAAATATATTAGGCAACATCAGGTTAAAAAATAATACATATATCACATCAGGTGTTAACAATTATCAACTACAGAAAATGATGAATGGGGAAGTCCTCATTCATGCTTTTGGGGGACAGGGTATCCAAAGGCATGAATGAGGACTTCCCCATTCATCATTAAAACCCCATGTTTTCTCTCTTCCATCTTATGTAAGAGACTCCATGGATATGATAAACACTCTTAAAGGCATTGACAATGCTGATGGGGAGATTATCATGGTTACTCTGGTTGTTGAAAATTTATATACCTGTATCCCCCATGAAGATGGGCTTCAAGCACTCACCTACTTTCTAAATAAACGTGCCCCGCAGTCTTCAACCACCACACTGTGTCAGAGAATTGGCTGAACTAGTCCTCACTAGGAATTTTTTCATGTTTGAGAGTGATTATTTTCTCCAAGTGCGTGGCACGGCAATGGGGAGTCGGATGGCTCCTAATTATGCTGGTCTATTTATAGGTTTATTTGAACAAGACATGGTTTTTGGTTCCAACAATCCTTTCTTGTCCCACATTAAACTATGGCAACGTTATGTTGATGATATATTTTTATTGTGGATTGGAAGTGAACAAGATCTGAATGAATTCTTCCAATGGATCAATAGTTGTAATCAATCATTAAAATTCACAATGTCATTCAACAGGAGAGAAATTAATTATCTCGACATTTTGATTACAAGAGAGGAGACATGTTTCAAAACAATTGTATATAAAAAACCCATGGACAGAAATGTGCTATTAAGAGCCGACAGTTTCCATCCACCTTCTTTAAAACAAAGCCTCCCCATCAGCCAACATAACCGCATTCGGAGACTGTGCAGTGAGGACGCGGACAATGAAGAACAAGCGGACCTTCTGGATATGTGCTTTAAAGAAAGAGGCTATCCGCAGGACTGGCTGAGACAAGCACGGGAAAGATTTAAGAATATAACACAAGGTCAGCGCCTGCAATCCACAAGGAATAACTCTTCCAACAACAGTCCTTTATGCATCCTACAATACATGACTCTAGGAAGGGAGTTTGAACAAGTTATAAAAAAATATTGGTATCTCCTGAGCAGTGATCCAAAGTTATCTACAACATTCAAAGACATGCCCAGAGTGGTATACAAATGCCCCTCTAACATCAGACAAATTGTGGTAAAATCAGATCTTCTCCCCCAAAGATAAGAAACTTTTTTTCAAACGTGTTCCAGATGGAAATTACAGATGTGCAAGTTGTGCACAGTGTAACTTCACCACGAAGAGCCACACTTTTACGCATCCCCTCACGGGGAAGCGTTTTGACATTAAAGGCATTATCACATGTGCCACTACTAATGTAGTATACTTGCTTAAATGTCCGTGTGGTTTGGGATATGTGGGGAACGAATCGAGCATTAAAAACACACATCGCAGAACACAGATGCAGCATACGCAATCAGGACCCCAAGAGTGCAGTGGCTATGCATTTTCTGCGGGCAAAACACAGCGTGGCATCCCTCACATACCAAGGATTTGAACACGTAAAATGTCCGAGACGAGGAGGAGACACAAACAGACTGTTGTTACAACGAGCATCCTTTTGGATTTTTACATTGGATACCCTGTCCCCCAAAGGCATGAATGAGGACTTCCCCATTCATCATTCCTGTAGTTGATAATTGTTAACACCTGATGTGATATATGTATTGTTTTTCAACCTGATGTTGCCTAATATATTTTTGATATAGTTATCATCAGAGATCAATTGTGTATGTTTACAATAGCCTAAGTATAATGTGTGTAATATTTTTGTGAATGACCACCCATGATTTATGAGGTCACCAGTGGGAGTCTACATATATACAGTACAGGCCAAAACTTTGCACACACCTTCTCATTCAATGCGATTCTTTATTTTCATGACTATTTACATTGTAGATTCTCACTGAAGGCATCAAAACTATGAATGAACACATGTGGAGTTATGTACTTAACAAAAAGGTGAAATAACTGAAAACATGTTTTATATTCTAGTTTCTTCAAAATAGCCACCCTTTGCTCTGATTACTGCTTTGCACACTCTTGGCATTCTCTCGATGAGCTTCAAGAGGTAGTCACCTGAAATGGTTTTCCAACAGTCTTGAAGGAGTTCCCAGAGGTGTTTAGCACTTGTTGGCCCCTTTGCCTTCACTCTGCGGTCCAGCTCACCCCAAACCATTGGGTTCAGGTCCGGTGACTGTGGAGGCCAGGTCATCTGCCGCAGCACTCCATCACTCTCCTTCTTGGTCAAATAGCCCTTACACAGCCTGGAGGTGTGTTTGGGGTCATTGTCCTGTTGAAAAATAAATGATCGTCCAACTAAACGTAAACCGGATGGGATGGCATGTCGCTGCAGGATGCTGTGGTAGCCATGCTGGTTCAGTGTGCCTTCAATTTTGAATAAATCCCCAACAGTGTCACCAGCAAAACACCCCCACACCATCACACCTCCTCCATGCTTCACAGTGGGAACCAGGCATGTGGAATCCATCCGTTCACCTTTTCTGCGTCTCACAAAGACACGGCGGTTGGAACCAAAGATCTCAAATTTGGACTCATCAGACCAAAGCACAGATTTCCACTGGTCTGATGTCCATTCCTTGTGTTTCTTGGCCCAAACAAATCTCTTCTGCTTGTTGCCTCTCCTTAGCATTGGTTTCCTAGCAGCTATTTGACCATGAAGGCCTGATTCGCGCAGTCTCCTCTTAACAGTTGTTCTAGAGGTGGGTCTACTGCTAGAACTCTGTGTGGCATTCATCTGGTCTCTGATCTGAGCTGCTGTTAACTTGCGATTTCTGAGGCTGGTGACTCGGATGAACTTATCCTCAGAAGCAGAGGTGACTCTTGGTCTTCCTCGGTCCTCATGTGTGCCAGTTTCGTTGTAGCGCTTGATGGTTTTTGCGACTCCACTTGGGGACACATTTAAAGTTTTTGCAATTTTCCGGACTGACTGACCTTCATTTCTTAAAGTAATGATGGCCACTCGTTTTTCTTTAGTTAGCTGATTGGTTCTTGCCATAATATGAATTTTAACAGTTGTCCAATAGGGCCGTCGGCTGTGTATTAACTTTACTTCTGCACAACACAACTGATGGTCCCAACCCCATTGATAAAGCAAGAAATTCCACTAATTAACCCTGATAAGGCACACCTGTGAAGTGGAAACCATTTCAGGTGACTACCTCTTGAAGCTCATGGAGAGAATGCCAAGAGTGTGCAAAGCAGTAATCAGAGCAAAGGGTGGCTATTTTGAAGAAACTAGAATATAAAACATGTTTTCAGTTATTTCACCTTTTTTTGTTAAGTACATAACTCCACATGTGTTCATTCATAGTTTTGATGCCTTCAGTGAGAATCTACAATGTAAATAATCATGAAAATAAAGAAAACTCATTGAATGAGAAGGTGTGTCCAAAGTTTTGGCCTGTACTGTAGGTGAAAAACACAATACTTGTAAGATGACCTGATGAAGAGCTGACACGCTCGAAACGTTGTCTAACTAGTAAAGATTTTTGGAGCATAATGAGAGTGTGCGGGCTTTTTCTCTCTTTTTTCTTAAGTTTTTCATTCAGCCCAGCACCCAAACTAAGTGATGTGCGTGTATTTCTATATCTCATGATTTAATGCCATGCAGTAATTTCTTCAGTCAATGTTTGATTTGACTTTTCTTAATCATTCACTGGAGGGCTTTTTTTTTCAGCCTAGGACACATATGTGACTACCTCTGCTTTTCAAAATATGAGGTTTTAACACAGATTGGATACAAAATACATGTGGAAACATGATCAATAGGATATTCAAAGGATGTATAGAATTTTGCATAGTGGTGTGTTGTATATGTTTGTTGTGCTTGTTATGAAGAAAAGGACCAAAATACATTAAAACAACATTAAACAAAGACAATATTATGGTTATCATAGTTTTAAAATGTATTAATGACAAAAGTACATGTGTGGTCTATTTTGTTCCTTGTGCAGTCATCTTGCCAATGATTTCTCATAACTCTTTGTCTCTGAAAAACCTTTGTTTGGTGAACTGCGTAGCCCAGACACTTAACCCCCTATCCCAACAAGAATCGGGAAAACCAGATCCCTAGACATGAACAGCATAATAGAGGGGTAAGGGCTAAGTGGTAGGGGCAAGGGGTGCATTGCAAGACTTCTCTGAGGGTTCTTGCCTAAGACAGTAAGGATTCTTCTTGATTTTACTGTATCATAACATTAAACTCAGTTAAACACAATTTAAAATGGATGAAATAACTGGTGATGTAACAGTTATAAATTTTAAGTTCTAGATTACGAGTGATGTCTAAGAGGTTACATCTTAATACATATAAATGTACATGTGCTATCTGCACCACTGAACACACTGGTAACAAGGTGTAGCTGTACCTGTAGCTGTCGTAGTTGCAGTAGTTAAAATCTGAGCATGTGTAGAGCTCATCGTAATTTGCTGAGATGTTTCATTTTAACATTTGTGCCACAGGAAAATAATTAATGGCTAAAGCTGATGCAGAGTCATTCTACTGTACCCCATGGGATGCCAAACATAAATGCCCAAGAAAACCAATTATTTAATTGTGCTTTAATCCTGCCCCTCTTTTCTTTTCCTCTTACCTCACTTAGACCCACTGAAATCCTCCTAAGCAGAAAACCACAGAAGAAGTGAGAGGAAAGAAAGATGGACTCTATCTCTATGATGGGCAGCAGGAGCCCTGTGTTCCTCACAGCCCCATCCTCCCACCACCTCCGACACACGCAGACCTGTTTCCTGCCCAATGGCACAAAGAGCCGAATTGGAGATGCAGAGACTGCCCATCTGCTTGCCCAGCCCACAGTGGCCATCCTGGGCTCAGGTGACTTCTCCAAGTGCCTGACCATCCGTCTGCTGCGATGTGGCTTCCATGTGGTGGTGGGAAGCCGCCATCCCAAACTGGTAGCCCAGTCATTTCCTCATGTGGTGGATGTGACCCACCATGAAGATGCTGTGGGGAAGGCCAGCATCGTTTTCCTGGCAATCCACCGTGAGCACTACTCTTTCCTGTGGGACCTCAAGCATCTACTGGAAGGTAGATAACAACATACATACACACTTAGGACACTACCAGTTCATTTTAACTGTCATTCATTTTAACATTTTCTCTTCATGTTTATCCTCTAGTCAAGTGACGACTCAAATGCATCACCATACAACATAACTTTAAGAATAGTAAAAGTAAACCTCATGTTCACAGTGATGACTGTAGCACATCTCAGTTTCTTCAAACTTATTTTTATATTGCACAAAACAGGAAAGCAGTGGCTGACTGACAGATAAGTATTTGTGTGTAAAAAGTAAAACATATTAAAGGGTCTTTTAAAGGGAAAATACAATGTAGTGTAAGGGCTCTGTATTGTTCCCAGTATAATGACAATAAAGGCACTTTGACTTGACTTTTGACTTTGACTTGACACACCAGGCCGACTGTTGGCTGTAAATCAATGTCGGGCCATGGGTAACCATATGCAGTGTGCTGCAACACTAGAACTATCAATCAAAAAATCAATTTTTTATTTTTTATTATACATGAAATCTTATGAATACATTTTCAGTGAAATGTAATCTGTCAGTTCAATCAATACGAGCATTTAATAATAATAACGATTATAATAATACATTTTATTTATAGAGCACTTTTTAAGGTACTCAAAGATGCTTTACATTGGTTAAAAAATCATGAGATAGAATACAACAAAATACACACAACATCATTCACACATTAAAAGCCGTTTTGAAAATATGTATTTTTAGTAATGATTTGAACTTGGAGAGGTCAGTGCAGTCTCGAATGTGTTTGGGGAGAGTGTTCCAGAGGGAGGGGGCAGCTATGGAGAAGACCCTGTCACCCCAGGTCCAGTGCTTGGTGCTGAGTGGTGGAGTCAGGAGGTTGGCATCAGAGGAGCGGAGGCTGTGGGAAGGAGTGTGGCGGTGGAGTAGGTTAGTGAGTTAGGAGGGGGCCTGGTTATGGAGGGCTTTATAGGTGAGGAGAAGGACTTTGTATTGGATGTGTTGTGGGACAGGGAGCCAGTGGAGGTTCTGAAGGACAGGGGTGATGTGATTGTGGGATCGGGAATGGGTGAGCAGACAGGCAGCAGAGTTCTGGATATACTGGAGTTTCTTCAGGAGCTTGGATGGTGTTCCGTAGAGAATGCTGTTGCAGTAGTCAATTCTGGATGTAATGAAGGCATGGATGAGAGTTTCAGCAGCAGTGGGGGAGAACGATGAGCGGAGATAAGCTATGTTTTTTAGGTGGAAGAAGGCAGTACTGGTAATGTGATTGATGTGTTTTTCAAATGAGAGGTTATTGTCGAAAATGATTCCGAGGTTGCAGATATGTGGAGAGGAATGCAGAGTGGAATTGTCAGTGGTGAGGCAGAAGTTGTGAGAGGTTTTGGTGAGGGATTTGGGACCGATGATGATCATGTCTGATTTTTCACAGTTCAGTTTGAGAAAGTTGGCTTGCATCCAGGACTTGATGTTGTTTGAGGCAGGTGGTCAGTGTACCAAGTTTCAGTGGTGATGTAGAGCTGGATGTCATCAACGTAGCAGTGGAAGTTGAGACCATGGCTGTGAATGATTTTGCCAAGGGGGAGCATGTAGAGGATGAATAGGACGGGGACCAAGCATCAAACCCTGGGGGACGCCTTGGGACAGAGGGGCAAGGGAGGAAGTGCAGTTGTTAATACTGATGAACAGATGTCGGTTTGTGAGGTATGACCTTAGCCAGGAGAGGGCAGTACCAGTGACACTGAGGGAAGATTCGAGACGGGAAATGAGAATTGCGTGGTTGATTGTGTCAAAGGCTGCTGTGAGGTCAAGAAGGATGAGAACTGAGAGGTGACCAGAGTCTGAGGAGAGGAGGAGATCATTGGTGACTTTGAGGAGGGCGGTTTTTGTGCTGTGAGTGGAAGCCAGGTTGAAATGTTTCAAACACACTGTTGGAGGAGAGGTGGGCTTTAAGTTGAGAGGCAACAGCACGTTCTAGTATTTTTGACAGAAAGGGGAGATTTGAGATGGGTCGGAATTTATTCATGTCGTCAGGATCTAGTCCAGGTTCTTTTGAGAATAGGGGTGACAGCAGCCAGTTTGAGAGTTTGAGGGACTGAACCGGAACTGAAGGATGAGTCGATTTTTCTGTGATGATAGAGGAGATGGCAGGGAGGCAGTCTTTAACAAGTTTGGTTGGGATGAGGTCAAGAGCACAGGTGGAGATTTCCATTCCAGCCATCAACTTGGGCAACTCCACTGGGGAGATGGGGGAGAAAGTGAGAGGCTGAGTGGTGAACTGGGGAGAGACAGGTGGAGGGGTGAAGAGAGTCGGGGCTGGGGTAGAGGACAGGTTGCTGTAGATGGAGTCAATTTTTGTCTGGAAAAATTAAAGGAAATAGTTACACTTGTCAACTGTGAAGGACGTGAAGGTGTTCTCGCAGGGTTTGAGAAGTTAGTTTATGGTGGAGAAGAGAGCCTTGGGACTGGTGGAGCCAGAATTTATGAGCTGTGAGTAGTAGGTGGACCGGGCTGTAGTGAGAGCAGTTTTGTACTGCTGAAGATAGTCTGTATAGGCTTGGAGATGTATTGTTAATCCAGTTCTCTTGGAGAGTCTTTTGAGCTGCCATTTACGGAACTTCATTTTGTGGAGTTCAGGAGTATACCAGGGGGCTGAGTGTGTGAATGAGACTGTTTAAGTTTTGAGAGGAGCTAGCTGGTCGAGACAGGAGGAGAGTATGTCGTTGTAGGAGCTGACAAGGTTGGAGGGATTATCAGACAGTGGGGGAGGGGAGGCAGACATTACACTAGCAAGAGAGGCTGAGAAAGCTGAGGGGGAGATGGATTTCAGATTTCTGAATTTAGCATTTTTCTTTTGGGGTAGGGATAGGGAAGTCAATGTCCAAGGTAAATGCCAAGTGGTCTGCAATATGGAGGTTGAGGCTGGAGAGGTGATGTATTGTAAGACCAATGGAGCAAGTCCAGAATGTGACCGCGACTGTGGGTTGGGAAGTTGACATGTTGTGTGAGGTTGAGGGATTGCATCAGTTCCATGAAAACTATGGCAGATTTACAGTTCATGTTGTCAATGTGGAAATTAAAATCACAGAGGAAGAGAATGGAAGGTGAGATGGCACATAGCTGGGTCAAAAAATCAGAAAAGTCAGATAGAAAAGAGAGGTTTTGCTTTGGGGGGTGGTAGATAATGGCTGTTACTAACAGAGTGGGACCAGAGATTTTGAAGGTGATGTGTTCAAATGAATTGGTGGAAGGAATGCTGATGGTGGTTACTTTAATATCCTTTCTATAAAGAGCGGCAACACCACCGCCCCACCCCTCAAGGCGAGGTTGTTCAATGTATGTGTATCCTGTGGGAATGGTTTGATTGAGTGAGAAATTGTCCAGCGGTTTGTGCCAGGTTTCAGTAAGACAGGCTGTTACAAGCGATGAATTCATTCAGAATGAGGCTTTTATTGTTAAGTGAGCAGATGTTAAGCAAGGCCAGTTTCAGGTGACGTTGCTTTGTGATAGGTTGTGAAGACTGAGGAAGGGGATGGAGATTGGACGGATTCACGTTTTGTTGTTTGTTGTGATGATGTAATGAGGAAGTTGCGGTGCGCCAGGACCATAGAGATGGAATGGAGTTTGGGAATGTAAAGTGATATGTAAACTCACAGCCAGAGCCTCTATGTGGAGGACAGCATCTGCGTTGTATTCCAACTTTTGTGAGAATGTCCATGCAGTCTGAGTGCTGGCGGATGTTGTAGAGTTGGAGTTCTATGGCAGAGTACAGTGGCGGCATGGTGTGGTGGTGGCTAGCAAAGGAGAGCATCCAGATTCCGGCGGGTACTGCGGTAAGTGTGTTGTCTCATTTCCGGTGTTTCCTGTGATAGCATCTGTGTGCTGCTCTAGCGAACTCCTACCAGCTAGTTTTCTGTTTTTCCTCACTTCAGCTGCTTAATATCTACTTCACGTCTTAACCCACACTAGTTCTGTTTAAGCACTTACAACTCTCCTCTTTTTAACGACTTTCTTGCTAATCTTTGCTGTTGTTTGCACGTTATTAGCCTTGTTAGCTACATTAGCTTAACAGTTAGCGATGGCTTCTCCTTCTCCTGCTCTCTCTTGCTCGGTGTGCTAGATGTTTAGTCATTCCTCTGCCTCCTTTAGCGATAGTGATAAATGTAACAAATATAGTTTATTTGCTGCATTGGAGGCAAGGCTTAGTGTTCATATTTCCAACCATTTTTCCCCACTCTGTGGCACACCTGCTAAGGAGAAAACTCTGGTCATTGGCAGCTCTATTTTGAGAAACGTGAAGTTAGCAACACCAGCTACCATAGTCAAATGTATCCCTGGGGCCACACTGAGTCTAATTTAAAACTGCTAGCTAAGGTTAAACGTAGATTTATTAAGATTGTTATTCACGTCAACAGTAATGACAACTGGTTACGCCAATCGGAGGTCACTAAAATTAATGTTGCCTTGGTGTGTGAATATGCTAAAACTATGTCGGACTCCGTAGTTTTCTCTGGACCCCTCCCAAATCGGACCACTGATGAGATGTTTAGCCACATGTCATCATTCAATCGCTGGCTGTCCAGGTGGTGTCCAGCAAACGATGTGGGCTTCATAGATAACTGGCAAACTTTCTGGGGAAAACCTGGTCTGACTAGGAGAGACGGCATTCATCCCACTTTGGATGGAGCTGCTCTCATATCTAGAAACCTGGCCAAGTTTATTATGCCTGTGGATATTCTCATTTATCCAGGTTATCTCAAGGCAATTGAATCAAACGCAACAGGACAAAACTAAGTCCAGTTACATTCGATTCAGTTGCCAAGTTTATTAGTAATTCAAAACCCTGACAACCCAAAGTTGAGACCAGGATTCAGAGTCGCAGTCTTACACGCTTCTCTGAGCTTCTAGTGCAGTTACCCACACATAGAGTAAAACAAACGGTGACTGTCTCCCGACTACCTAAATTATCTAAATCTAAAATTAAACAAAGAGGAATTTGCTGATGTCCAGGAGTAGCATTTTGTCCTCACACCAGCAGGTTAGGTCCTCTACTTCTTTCAGGTAGGCCTTTTCATTGTTATCTGTGATCAGGCCCACCACAGCTGTGACGATGATGGTGTTGGAGTCTGAAGGGGCAAAACAGTCGTGTGTGTATAGGGAGTACAGCAGGGGACTAAAAACACATCCCTGGGGTGCTCCAGTGTTAGGGATGAGGGTGGAAGAGGTGTGTCTGCCCACTCTCACCACCTGGGGTCTGCCTGTCAGGAAGTGGAGAATCCACCTGCACAGTGAGGCGTTTTATCCCTTCTTGAGCTTTGTGACCAGCCTGGAGGGAACTATGGTGTTAAACACCGAACTGTAGTCAGTGAACAGCAATTTGACATGGTTTTCCCAGGTGAGTCATGGTGGTGTAGAGGATGTGTGCTGTGGTGTCCTCTGTAGATTGGTTGGGACAGTAGACAGACTGTAGTGGGTCCAGTATGCTGGTTACTGAGGAGCAGATGCAGTCCTTAACCAGTCACTGAAAGCACTTCATCACTACAGAGGTGAGAGCCACTGGGTGGTCGTCGCTCCAGACTCATTGAGTTCAGTGATGTCATCAGTGACACTGATGGTTTTGTCCTGGAACTCTCTCCAGGCTGCATCATGTAGTGCAGACTATAGGGCAGCCTCTTATTGGTCTGACCATTTCCAGACCTCTTTTGTCACTTGGGGCATACACCATTGTTTGTTTACATTCTTTGATCACAGAGCGGGTCGTCCACCAATCGGAAGATCAGTGGTTTGATCCCTGGCTCCTCCAGTCTGCGTGACGAAGTATCCTTGAGCAAGATACTGAACCCCAAATTGAGTGTGTTAAAAACTGAGTAGCAGGTGGCACCTTGTATGGTCGCCTCTGCCATCAGTGTATGAATGTGTGTGTGAATGGGTGAATGTGACTCGTAGTGTAAAAGGTGCTTTGAGTGGTCGGATGACTAGAAAGGTGCTTAGGCTATGCAGTTAATTGTCTGGTGATCGCGATTACGATTTTGAGGTCAAACGATTACAAAATTAATGAAATCGAGGGTAAACGATTTTTGGTCACGGACGCCTAGAGATGTTATTTTGTCTTATACGGAAGCAATTCCGCCCCCTTCTCTCCTCTCCTGTATTCACTCCACGGGCCAGTCAAGTAGATGAACTACGAATAATGCGAAGGGCAGGTGATCGCAGAAGATTTCAAAAACAGCGTGCATGCTCCTCCGAGAACCGTCAGCTTATCGTGGTGGAGGAGTTTGAGTGCCGTAATGACCCTAGGAGCTATGCTGTCGGGGGCATTTTGCCCCTGGTAGGGTTTCCCATGGCAGATTGGTTCTGGATGAAGGGTCAGACGAAGAACGGTTCAAAAGACCCTTCATGATGGATACAAACAAGAACACATGTACCCGGCACGGAGGGTTACCGGGGCCCCGCCCTGGAGCCAGGCCTGGGGTTGGGGCCCGTGGGCGAGCGCCTGGTGGTCAGGCCTTCGCCCATGGGGTCCGGCCGGGCCCAGCCCGAACTGGCTACATGGGCTTGTCGCCCTGCAGGCCCACCACCTGCAGAGGGAATCCAGAAGGGTTCGGTGCAATGTGGATTGGGCAGCAGACCAAGGCGGGGGCCTTGGCAGTCCGATCCTCAGTTACAGAAGTTGGCTCTTGGGACATGGAATGTCACCTCTCTGGCGGGGAAGGAGCTGGAGCTTGTGGAAGAGGTTGAGCGCTACCGGCTAGATATAGTCGGCCTCACCTCGACACATAGTTCCGGCTCTGGAATCCTAGTCCTTGAGAGGGGTTGGACTCTCTCCTTCGCTGGAGTTGCTCCGGGTGAGAGGCAGAGTGCCTGTAAGTTGGGGTTTACCCCGGTAGACGAAAGGGTTGCTTCCCTGCGCCTTCGGGTCGGGGAACAGGTCCCGACTGTTGTCTGTGCTTATGCACCGAACAACAGTTCAGAGTACCCACCCTTTTTGGAGTCTCTGGGACGGGTGCTGGACAGTGCCCCGACCGGGGACTCCATTGTTCTGCTGGGGGACTTCAACGCTCACATGGGCAATGACAGCGGGACCTGGAGGGGCGTGATTGGGAGGAACGGCCTGCCCGATCTGAACCCGAGTGGTGTTCAGTTATTGGACTTCTGTGCGGGTTGCAGTTTGGCCATAACTAACACCATGCTCAAACATAAGGATGTCCATTGGTGCACGTGGCACCAGGACAGCCTAGGTCACAGGTCAATGATCGACTTTGTAGTCGTATCATTTGATCTGCGGCCATATGTTCTGGACACTCGGGTGAAGAGAGGAGCAGAGCTGTCAACTGATCACCACCTGGTGGTGAGTTGGATCAGATGGTGGGGGAAGACGCCACGCAGACCTGGCAGGCCCAAACGAACAGTGAGGGTCTGCTGGGAACGCCTGGCGGAAGAACCTGTCCAGATGACCTTCAACTCCCACCTCCGGGAGAGCTTCGACCGCGTCCCGAGGGCAGAGAGGGACTTTGAGTCCGAATGGGCCTTGTTCCGCACTGCCATTGTCGAGGTGGCAGTTGCGAGCTGTGGCCGCAAGGCCGCTGGGGCCAGTCGCGGCGGTAATCCCCAAATCCGCTGGTGGACACCAGAGGTGAGGGGAGCCGTCAGGCTGAAGAAGGAGGCCTACAGGGCATGGTTGGTCTGTGGGTCTCTGGAAGCAGCTGACGGGTACCGGTGGGCCAAGCGGAGCGCAGCGGCAGCAGTCGTGGAGGCAAAAACTCAGGCGTGGGAGGAGTTCGGTGAGGCCATGAAGGAAGACTATTGATCGGCTCCAAAGAGGTTCTGGCAAACCATCCGGCGCCTCAGGGGGGGAAGGTGGCAACTTGCTCACACTGTTTACAGTGGGGGCGGGGAGCTGCTGACGTCAACTGGGGACATTGTCGGGCGGTGGAAGGAATACTTTGAGGAGCTCCTCAATCCCACCAACACGTATTCCAGTGAGGAAACAGAGACAGGGGTCTCGGGGGTGGGTTGTCTAATTTCTGGGGCAGAAGTTGCGGAGGTAGTGAAACAACTCCGAGGCGGCAGAGCCCCAGGGGTGGATGAGATTCATCCTGGATATCTCAAGGCTCTGGATGTTGTAGGGCTGTCCTGGCTGACACGCTTCTGCAACATTGTGTGGACATCGGGGGCAGTGCCTCTGGAGTGGCAGACCGGGGTGGTGTTCCCCATTTTCAAGAAAGGGGACCAGAGGGTGTGTTCCAACTACAGGGGGATCACACTCCTCAGCCTACCCGGTAAGGTTTACTCCAGGGTGCTGGAGAAGAGGGTCCGGTCGATAGTTGAACCTCAGATTGAGGAAGAGCAATGTGGTTTTCGTCCTGGATGCAGAACCGTGGACCAGCTCTTTACCCTCGCCAGGGTGCTGGAGGGGGCATGGGAGTTTGCCCAACCAGTCCACATGTGTTTTGTGGATTTGGAGAAGGCTTACGACCGTGTCCCCAGGGGCATCCTGTGGGGGGTGCTCCGGGAGTATGGGGTTGGTGGCCCCTTGCTAAGGGCCATCCAGTCCCTGTACCAAAGGAGCATGAGTCTGGTTTGCATGGCTGGCAGTAAGTCGGACCTGTTCCCGGTGAGGGTTGGACTCCGCCAGAGCTGCCCTTTGTCACCGGTTCTGTTCATAACTTTTATGGACAGAATTTCTAGGCGCAGCCAAGTGGTGGAGGGTGTCAGGTTCGGTGATGGGAGGATCTCGTCCCTGCTTTTTGCGGATGACGTGGTCCTCCTAGCTCCATCGCTGGGGCGGTTCACAGCAGAGTGTGAAGTGGCTGGGATGAGAATCAGCACCTCCAAGTCTGAGGCCATGGTCCTCAGCCAGAAAAGGGTGGATTGCCCACTCCAGGTCAGGGGGGAGGTCCTTCCTCAGGTGGAGGAGTTTAAGTATCTCGGGATCTTGTTCACGAGTGAGGGTAGGATGGAGCGGGAGATTGACAGGCGGATTGGGGCGGCGTCAGCAGTGATGCAGGCGCTTAACCGGTCCGTTGTGGTGAAGAGGGAGCTTAGCCAGAAAGCGAAGCTCTCGATTTACCAGTCGATCTACGTTCCAACCCTCACCTATGGTCACGAGCTCTGGGTAGTGACCGAAAGAATGAGATGGCGAGTACAAGCGGCCGAAATGAGTTTCCTCCGCAGGGTGGCTGGGCTCAGCCTTAGGGTTAGGGTGAGGAGCTCAGACATCCGGGAGGGACTCGGAGTAGAGCTGCTCCTCCACATCGAGAGGAGCCAATTGAGGTGGTTCGGGCATCTGGTAAGGATGCCTTCCGGACGCCTCCCTTGGGAGGTGTTTCGGGCATGTCCAACTGGGAGGAGACCTCGGAGCCGCCCCAGAACACGCTGGAGGGACTACATCACCCGGCTGGCCTGGGAACGCCTCGGGGTTCCCGCGGAAGAGCTGACGGAAGTGGCTGGGGAGAGGACTGTCTGGGCTTCTTTGCTGAGGCTGCTGCTCCCGCGACCCGGACCCGGATAAATGGAGGACGACGAGTACGAGTACGTGCGGAAAATGGCAGAGGGAGAGAGAGAGAGGTTGGTCTGTGTGTGTGTGTGTGTGTGTGTGTGTGTGTGTGTGTGTGTGTGTGTGTGTGCGCGTGCGCATTGGGGCCGAACTCCACCATGCACAACAGAGGAGAACTGTAAACACGCGACCATGTAGAGACAGAAATGACATGCTGTTGTGTAAACAATATAAGTCATCACGTGCGCCGCATAATCATTTGCATAATTGTGATTTCAATTTTGACCAAAATAATCGGGATTATGATTTTTTCCATAAGCGAGCAGCCCTAAAAGGCGTTATACAAATGCAGGTCCATTTACCATTTACCAGGTCCAACAGAATGGCTGTATTGTGGCTCTTACCGAATGAGGGTATAATAGTGGTCCAGAGTGTTTGTGTCAGGTAGCCTGACTGAAGCAACAATGAGCATGAATTTCAGGATTACTGGTTTGGGAGCAGTTCAAGTCTTTGCAGAGATCTGACAGAGCAGCATCTGTATTTGCTTGTGGTGGAGAGTAGATTGCTGTGATAATGACTGAAGTGGATTCCCTCAGTAGAAAGTGTGATTTGCATTTGATTGACACTAACTCCAGATTAGGTGAGCAGGAATGGGATAGCATTTTAATATTCCTACTGTGGGACTAATTGTTATTTACCACAAAGGTCACACCTCCTTCCCATATTTTTCAAGGAGTCCTCTGTTCTGTCACATCAATATATGGAAAAAGAGACACCCAGTTAAATGGTGCTGGTTGAAAGCACATCACAATTCTTGATATCCTGCTGGAAACTGATAGGGGCATGGACAGGGTTGGGCTGGGAACAAAATTGGCATTTTTCCTTTGGAATACGCCTCCCATTACTCAGCCAGGGCACATACACATTTTTCCCTCCACCACACATTTACTTGTATCAGGATGTAACAGGATTTAAAGGAATCAAAGCCTACAGCACAATAAGTGGATAGAAATTCACCTGCTTGCCCTCTGACATTACATGATGGACAGATCTACTAAAAGGGATGGGGGGAGGTGATGACTGCCGGTACCACTGAACCTGCCTTACAGTGGGCCTATCAGTAGGCTATTTACAATATTGGGACCGTGTAACTGGGCTGTTCCAACATCAGGTAGGCCGCAGCTGGCGGGTCTTTTTTTTTTCCATACAATTTTTTTGTCCCCAACAGCACTGTTGTTGACTCTGCATGCCACAAGATGGGCTGGCCCATTTGGAATTTGCCAGAATTGCTCAATGGCCAGTTGAGCCAGGCAATCCAGTGCCTGTACGCTGGCTAGCAGGATGTTTGGCAGAGAGTATACATGCATCTAAGATCTTATGTGATGTTAGCTAATGGCTGATGTTAGCTAATATCTCAAAGACCTCCTTATATAATATCAGAAATATATCTAAAGTAAGATGCTTTGTGTCACGGTCAGTTTCTGAAAAGTTGATTCATGCATTCATTTTTAGTAGGCTAGATCATAATGCACTTTTTTCTGGACTACCAAAGCAGGTGTCAAATAAACAACAACTTAATCAGAATGCTGCAGCCACAGTTTTGACTAAAACCAAAAGGTCTGAAGACATCATTCCTATTTTTAATTCTTTTCACTGGTTCCCAATTTAACAAAAAAAGAAGAAGAAGGAAATACTCCTCATTTTAAAATCTGTGAATTCCATAGCTCCTTCCTGTGTTGTTGAAATGCTCACTGAGTACAAACTAGACAGATCCCTTAGATCATCCAGTAGAGATTTCCTCACTATACCTAGAATGAGGTCTTAATCAGCCCGTGCTGCTTTCAGTTACTGTGGTCCTACTCTTTGGAATTCTCTACCACAACAACTGATGTCTGCTATAACAGTGTCTTCTTTTAAAAGCAAACTAAAAACATATCATTCTGAACAAGCTGTTGGCTAGATATTAAATGATTTTCAAAGCTGGTGGCACTTTATTTAAGAATCAGTAATGTTACTGTTATAGTAACTACTATTTTTATCATTAGTATTTTTGTTACTATTATTGGTCAGTTTAGTTCACTTCAGAAAACTTTATTTATGCCCGAAGGGCAATTTAGTTTCTACAGTCCACCAACCATATACAACCATTCATACAAACATAAACATAAATATAAATAAAATAAATACAAATGGATGTATTACACATAATTATATTCTGCTAAAGTACCTCTGTTAATGTAAACCAGTTCAAGACAAGACTGCATTCAACAGCTTGATAGCAGAAGGAACAAATGACTTGGAGTAGCAATTGGTCTTCCTAGGAGGCTGCCTATAACGCCGTCCTGATGGCATTAATGCAAACTCTTTGTTAAGGACATGATCCTGGTCAATAATAGGGGTGTGTATTGGCAAGAATCTGGCGATACGATACGTATTATGATACAGGGGCAACGATACGATATATTGTGATATATTGCAATACTACAAACAAGACAGTATATTGCGATTTTTTTTAAAAGATTTTAATCTTATGAAAACTGTCAGTGTTAAAGCTGTTAGATGCTTAACATCTGGGTGAATGAATACAGCTTACTGGGATCTGCATTTGTATTTATAGAACTTAAGTAAAAAAAAACATTCTTGCAGTATTTCTTAGTTTAGAAAATATAAAACTCTGTAAACAGTGTTACATACAGACAAACAGTTATCAAAAAGAAATGCATAATATGCAGTCCCCGTACCATCAAACATAGCTACTTATTGTGCAATCTCAACAAAGGAATTAACGTACCTCTACATAAGTCAAAAATAAAAGTGCATGTAGCTTTAGCTTAACATGAAGAAAATAAAATTATGTAAACAACATTACATTCATATTTTTAGATACTGCTACTGCAGAGGTCCACAATCAGTTGTAGTATAGAGGAGTTTTTGGTTTCCAAGTAGTTATCAAAAGAAAATAATGGTCTCTGCACCATCAAACATCACAACACTTCTCTGTTATCTCAAAGAAATGAACATGTACCTCTCTATGTCAAAAATAAAAGTGCCAGGATTCTTAAAATAAACATTAACAAAAATGTTCACTGTTATTAACAAAAGAAAATACAAAGCCCTCCAACTAGTGATGGCAGAATGAGGCCTCAAGAAGCATTTTCTTTATTTTTTGAGCCCACTAGATGGCGCTTTTTGTTCATCAAAAGGTTGAAAGCACACTCAATTGCTATTCTTTGAGCCTCTCTCTTTAAACCAAGAGCACCATCTAGTGGGCTCAGAAAATAAAGAAAATGCTTCATGAGGCTTCATTTGACCAGCAACTTCCACCATCATAACACTTTTTCTGTGCAATCTGAATAAAGGAATTTACCTGCATATATAAATAAAAGAGCTTGCAGAAGTCCTAAAAAAGTAAACAAAAAAAAAAAAAAAGCTGCGACAGTCATACTGGATGCGTTATCTGTAACAACAACGGGATCCTTTGCACCCAATCCCCATTCAGTCACAGCCTCATTTAGTAACACTGCAATGTTTTCCCCTGTGTGACTGACATGCATGGCTCGGGTTTGCAGAACATGGGACTTCCACTCGTCAGTTATGTGATGTGCTATAAGAGTTAGGTACGACTCAGTGGCCCTTGAAGTCCAGGCGTCGCATGTCAAAGCGACTCTCTCTGCTGAGCTGAGAGCCCAGCACCGTCGCTTTGACTTCGTTGTACAACTTCGTTAGGGTGATGTCCGTGATGTGTTGTCGGGAAGGTATGATGTAGCGGGGCTCCAGTGTTGTAATCATAATACGAAACCCCTCATTCTCCACAACACTCAGAGGGCGCATGTCTTCACAAATGAAACAGTACTGACTGCGTTGTTTTGGTAGCATGAGTTGAGGTCGCTGGTAGTTGCAAAAAGTGAACCTCTTCCATAGTCCGCTGACCTACATCCACTCGTTGTTGTCTCACGTTAGCATGTAATGCTACGTTGCCATGGTGCCTCAGATATGCTCGCAAATTTGTCGTGTTTGACTCTGGCATTGCAGAGTTTACAGACTGCATGGCTCTTGTCGAAGTCTTTACTGCCTTCCTTAGTTTTGAATCCAAAATGCGTCCACACGTTGGCTTTGAAAGCTGCGGGAGCCGGCTGTAACGTTGTCCCTCTGTCTTCTGCCATGTTTAGCTTGAGCTTGAGCTTTAGTTCTTCTTTTGGAGTGGAGGAGTCAATGGCTGAAGACTGCTGCCATCTAGCGGTGGGAGGTTTAAATGCAACACAAAAATGAACAACCGCTGTGAATATTTGCATGTAAATTGTTAATAAAAAATCAACACTGTACTTTTGAGTATCCATACAATATTACGAAATGAAATATTGTGATATCTCAGTGTATCGATATTTTCTTACATCCCTAGTCAATAATACATTTTGCCTTTTGGAGGACACGTTTCTTGGGGCAGACTTTCACAATTTAGTAGGCCACTGTAATTATTATTATTATTCCCTTTTCACATGAATAATGATAATACCCTTTTTATCTGCCCTGTTTTTAATTGTCCTACCTTCTCATTTTATGTTTTACTTTATGTTTTTATTGTCTTTATACATTTTGTTTTTAAGTGATTTTTGTCATTTATGATATTTACTTTTATCTTAAGGACATTATGTCTACGCCTGTCGCATGAATTGTGCTATATACATAAATTTGACATAACAATAACATCAGTTCACTGTAAATGCAAACATCAGCTGCTGATTCCTTAACTGTAACGTTACTGTAAAAATCAAACAGTCTAATGTTAGCTTACTGGTAACATTAACATGAATACTAAATAGCTAACCTTACTGACTTAGGTTGAATTCCCCCTTGCAGTTGTAGCTGTCATGAGGTCAGAGACTGGCGGCTCTGTGTGTGTGTGCAGCCAGTTTCATTTTCATTGCTGTTCATTTTCATGTTAGCAGGGTGTTTTTATGCCTCCGTGCTGGTGATAATAGTGGTTGTAGGCATTACGAGTTTGGGTTGTCCCTATGTCCTTCGTTCGTATGTACCTAAGTCTGTCCATCCATATATCCACCCATCACATCCTTGTGAACACGATATCTCAAGATGTTTATTTAACTATATATTTGTAAATACTATTGTTTAAATTTCTAATTTTCTTAAATTTTCAGGTATCTTTCCTCTCTGGCAAGGAGCACCTGTAACATAAATAATTTCCCCTGGGGGATCAATAAAGTATTTCTGATTCTGATTCTGACTCTGATTTCTGAATGCCTCAAGGGAATTTCTTCAAATTTGGCACAAATGTCCACTTGGATTGAATAATAAACTAATGAGAATTTTGTGGTGAAAGGTTGAAGGTCAAGGTCAGTGTGACCTCATAAAATATGTTTTTGGCCATAGCCCAAGAATTCATGTGCTAATTATGACAACATTTCACACAAATGTCTGACAGGATAAAATGATGGAGTGATGATATTTTATATCCAAAGGGTCAAAGGTCAGCTTCACTGTGACATCATAATGTTCTGCATAAACCATTTTTTCTAGCCATTATTCAACATATCTCAGGAAGAGAAGGGGAGACATTTGGTCAGATACTGAATTGGTGACACTAATCTTGGATGTCCACCTTGAAACTGTGCTGACTGTATAGATCTTCTGTGTTTGTAGCATCCATGTTTTTATAGACATGGATGTTAACTGTAAGAGAAACTTGACCAGTGTGCGGGGCATTAATTCTAGTTTTGACCTGCGAGGCTACTTGGTTTTGTTTAAAAAACATTTTGAAAATTCATTTTTAAAGAATCCACTGTGATTTAGCCTAGATGGATGCTCACTTAAGGCTTGGCCATGGCCTGGTTTGCAGTAGAGGTGCTCCTCACATGCTTTCTCCCCGACACTTGATCACATTTAGAGCAGACTCATTGTAACGAAGGTAAAAATTGAAATAAAGTAAAAACAGACCACTGACTCAAAAATATACGTAACTAAAGAGCAGAAGTACAGTTTCAAAAAAGGAACGTGAAAAGTACTCACCCACTCCTGATTGTAGCCGATAGTCCAAGCTTAGTATGTATTTAATGTCTTTAAATATGGTGTGTTTGTCTTGTTTTTATGCAGGAAAGATCCTTGTGGACGTGAGTAACAACAGAAGGGTGAACCAGTATCCAGAATCTAATGCTGAGTATCTGGCTTCACTGCTGCCAGACTCTATTACGGTCAAAGGCTTCAATGTCATCTCAGCCTGGGCCATGCAACAGAGCTGCCCCAAAGATGCCAGCACACAGGTGAAATTAAACATATTCTGTTCATTGAAAGAAACAAAAACAACCAACAAACTTAAGGTCCACTTATGAGCTTTTTCTGGAAATTCCAATAAACTACTAGAGTTGTTTGTTCAGTCATTGCCCAGTTATCATCAAGTCACTTAATGACTTGGCAGTGAGGACCCTGGACAGGTAACTGGACGAACAGTCTGTGAATATCAGACCAAAACCACTCTCAGCATCCTTTGGGAAGAGGTCAGAGGTCATTGACCAGGAGTCAGTGGATGGCCGGAGAAAGATCAAGGTCATTAACATTTGACGCCAAAGAATAGGAGTTACCATCTTCACACATATACGACCACTTCCTATCACGTAACTTAAGCTCCACACTTACTGTAGGTCATGTGATGACCCCTTAGCCAGCTTCATGACAACTGAGCAAGCTCCATTTCCAGAAGGAAGCCACAACTTGTGGTTAAAAGTTCCAAAACAATATAGTAAATGATAGGGCTGTAGTCTCCTGGTCGACTAGTCGATTATTTGGTCGCTATGCTCTCGTCCGATCAAATTCTCATTAGTCGAATAATCGCCGTGTTACTTTCATAAGGAGAAAAGTGCTACATCAACAGCTTTCCAGGATTAATCCATTATTTCCTGCGGTGGGGGGACAGATTAAGTTACCTGTGAAAATGGGGGTGTTTTCAAAACACCCCTGTTGTTGACAGAAAGTTGAACTCACCCACCCTCACACTCAGCGTTGTGGCGACGCAGACCTCCTTGTCTGTTTCTGTAAGCTGACACCATTTCCCTCAGTGGAAACGAAGCTTGTATATACTTGTGTTTCACAGATAAGAAACAATAAATTGTGAAGACAGTGAAACCTCCACTAAAATAGCATTTTAAGTCTTGTGTGTGATTTATCCTTCAGGATTTATGGCTTCTTATGAACAGAGAAAATCTCCGCTCATCGCTAGGCTATGTATACCGTTACATAGCCTACCTTTGTTACATGTTGCTGTTGTCCCTGGTTTTATATGAGAAGAGGAAAAGACCTAGATGCTAGGCTAATTTATACAATGTAAAACGCCATAGACTTGTGCTAATAACGTTAGCATGCTGTATTGGTGGGGGAAATGTGTGCAGATAAAGACAAGTGTTTGTCAGTTCTGCGATTTACAGTGATTTGCGTACTTGTGTTTGAAATTGTCCCTATTAAGCCATATTTAATGTGTGTTTTAAATCAACTATATAAATAAAGTATGATTTGAACTAAACTTTACAGCACAACACAGTCCTCCACCGCCGACTGGTGTTTTGGAGGTGTAACTGCAGAGTGACACAGACACACCACAGCAGAAGTAAAAATAACGTGCAGATTTTGTTTTTCCCACGACTAATCAATTAGTTGAAGATTATGTGCGATTTAAGTCGCCCAAGATTTTCTTTGGTTGACTACAGCCCTAGTAAATGAAGTTCTGATTATTTTGTCAGACTTCTTTCCCAATGGTCAAGAATGAATTTGCATAATCAAATATTGCTTTAAAGAATACTGTAGCTGGTTTGTCGGTGTCTAAGCGGGTAGCGCAGGCGTCCCATGTACAAGGCTGCTGCCGCAGCGGCCCGAGTTCGAATCCAGTCTGTGGCCCTTTGCTGCATCATGTCATCCCCATCTCACTCACCCCCCTTCACGCTTACCTGTCCTGTCCATTAAAGGCAAAAATGCCCCCCCCCCCCCCAAAAAAAAATTAAAAAAAAATACTGTAGCTCATTTTGTTGAGGTTTAATGTGTTTGGTCTGAGTAAAAGTTACAAGCAGTCAGTATGCATTGGAAAGAAGTGCAACAGCCTTAGTATATTTCAAGGCTACAAGACATCCTAATATGTTTGGATCTGCGTCTTCTATTGTACTAGGAATTGGAAGCCAACATGCTGTATGTTACAGAGACCAGAGTCCTGCACAGGTCCATTTTTGAAAACCTGCACCTGCCTATAACCGTAAAGCTCTGTACTAGGACCAACCCTTTACCCATCATCATGTCTAAGTCAAAGCCGTACCTGCCCACACTGATTTTGATTTGAAAGTTTATTTTGAACATTTAAAAAGAAAAGAAAGCAACAATTTAATTGTGACGTCAGCTTTAAGCTTTACTGTAGCATATATAACGTTATGACAAAGAAGACCAATTTATCAGACACAATGATGTTAGACGATAATTGTAATACACGCAATTCATCTGCGCAGCATTGATTTCATGGTATTCAAGGGTGTGATCAGTGTCAGATGTACAGGTACAGGTACTGTAGCTACTTGAACCAGTGATGAGTAATTTAACCTACACATCATTTTATTTGCTACCTTGTTTTGTCTTGATTTTTCCCTCTCTCCTCCTCTGTTTCTTCTTTCCTGACCCGTTTTTTTTTTCTTCTCTATTATGTGATTTCATTAGTCAAGGAAAAGGAGACAGTTAAGAAAGCAGTGGAAAAAGGCTACAGAAGAAGAAAGGGAGGGAATTAAGGTGTTGCAAGAGGAGTTGAGAAGCAGGCTAGCAGTTCTTAGAAGGGCAGAGCATCTCAGGAAAAAGAGGAGGAAGAAGGAATATGCTAGGACAGGTTTTTTCAGGGACCCTTTTAAGTTTGTTAAAGGATTGTTCAGCCAGGAAAAGGGAGGGCAGCTTAAAGCAGAAAGGCTAGAGGTTGAAGAATATTTGAGAAACACATATTCAGATTTGGAGAAGAATAGGATAGTAGGTTTCCCACCTGATATCCCTCCATTAGGAGGGATAGAGCATGAGATGGATGTCAGGCCACCTAGGTGGAAGGAAGTTCAGGAGGTGGTCAGGCGTGCAAAGGCTTCTTCGGCCCCAGGGCCTAATGGAGTCCCCTACCGGGTTTATAAAAGTCGCCTGATACCCTTAAATTTTTGTGAAACAGCTAAGAATAGTTTGGGAAAAACAAATTATACCAAGAGCATGGCGTAGGGCAGGGGTGTCCTCATTCCTAAGGAGAAGGAGTCTGTGGACCTTAGCCAGTTCCGGATGATTTCTCTCTTGAATGTGGAGGAAGATTTTCTTTAGTGTAGTAGCGCAGAGACTAGCTAGTTACTTAGAAAGGAATAGCTTAATAGATACCATGGTGCAGAAGGCAGGAATACCAGGTTTTCAGGGTGTTTAGAGCATACTAGCATGATCTGGCACCAGATTCAGGCAGCGAAGATTAACAAAGGGACCTACATGTAGTATTTTTAGATCTTGCAAATGCATTTGGTTCAGTTCCGCACAGCCTCATTTGGAGTGCGTTTGACTACTTCAGAGTGCCACAGGTAGTTGTTAACTTAGTGAAAGCATACTTTCAGGATATTAGGTTGTGTCTAAGTACAGCAGGTTTCACAACAGGTTGGCAGAGGCTAGAAATAGGCATCATGGCAGGGTGTACAATTTCTCCGTTAGCATTTACTATGGCAATGGAAGTAATCATCAGGGCTTCTAAGTGGGTGGTAGGTGGGGAGAGACGGCAGAATGGGTTGCATCTTCCACCAGTTAGGGCTTACATGGATGACATGACACTGGTGACCACAACAATGCCATGTACAAAGAGGCTACTAGAGAAGGTAAATAAGAACCTCAAGTGGGCCAGCATGAAAATCAAGCCTAGTAAATCTAGAAGCATCTCGATATGTAGAGGAAATTAAGTGATAGGAAGTTTGTCATAGATGACGAGGACATCCCAACAATTAGGGAAAAGTCAGTAAAGAGCTTAGGTAGGTTGTACAATGTAGAGTTGAATGATAAGGAACAGGTGGTGAAATTTAGAAAGATGTGGCTGAAGGATTGGATAGAATAGATAAATCAGAACTTCCAGGAAAGTTGAAGTTGTGGTGTTTGCAATTTGGGCTATATCCTAGGTTAATATGGCCACTGTCAATTTATGAAATTCCAATAACTGTTGTGGAGAGAATTGAAAGGTTGGTTAGCTCCTACATTAGGAAGTGGTTGGGCGCTCCTAGATGCCTAAGTAGTGTTGCATTGTATGGAAAAGGGATACTTCAGCTGCCAGTAACTAGTTTAACAGAGGAATTTAAATGTACCAAGGTCAGGACAGAGCTCTTGTTAGCTGGGAGTAAGGATGTGGTAGTTAGGAGTGTGGTTCCAAATCCAACCAAGGGGAGGAAGTGGAACCCAAGATCGGCAGTTCAGGAGGCAGAGGCAGCTCTTAGACATGCAGAGATTGTAGGTAATGTTCAGTTTGGCCGGGGAGGCCTGGGGCTTGGCTCAGGTAAACCGGTATGGAATACAGCAGGCCTCAAAGATAAAAGAAAGCTGGTTGTAGAACAGATACGCAGACAGGAAGAGATAGTAAGGGGTGCAAAGGTAGTGGCCCAGGCTAAACAGGGACAGTGGTTGAATTGGGAAAGTGTAGAGAAGAGGAAGCTTAGTTGGAGGGACCTGTGGAGTATGGAGGAGAATCGTATTAGATTCCTGATAGGGGCTACATCGATGTCTTACCAACCCCCATAACCTAAAACTGTGGGTAAATGTGGCCCCGTCATGGCCATTGTGTTCACGTTCCGGAACTTTAAAGCATATTTTGTCAGGTTGCAAAGTTAGCTTGTCACAAGGCCGATATACATGGCGACATAATCAGGTGTTGAAATGTTTAGCTGCAGGCATCGAAGGGAAACGAAGACAGGTGAATTCAGAAGGTGTTAAGGATAGGAGTTTAGTAATTCAGTTTGTCCGTGAGGGAGAGAAATACAGAAGGGATAAGTTAGTGAGGAGGCAAAGGTGTGGCCGCCTAGAAGGTGCTTGTGATTGGGAAATGCAAGTAGATTTAGGGGGAAAGCTTGTTGTTCCTCAGGAAATAGTCTGTACCAGGCAGAGGCCTGACTTAGTGTTGTGGTCAGTGAGTCAACAGATAGTTTATTTCATTGAGCTGACAGTTCCTTGGGAAGACTCAGTGGAAGAAGCATATGAAAGAAAAAAGCTTAGATATGCAGACTTAGGAGCAGAAGCTGAGCAGCGAGGATGGAAGACTAGGATTTGTCCAGTGGAAGTGGGGTGTAGGGGATTCATAGCAAGATCAACTGTCTCACTCCTGGGGGAACTCAGAGTGCGGACAGAGTTTGAGGAAGACAGTGAGGGAAATGTCAGATGAAGCAATTAAATGCAGCCAGTTTATCTATTACAGAAGAAATAATGTCAGCTGGGGGCCAGCAGGGGGAACTACTAAGCAGGGCACATAACTCCTTGAGATCAGGTGGAGAGATCCACTTCCTGTCAGGAGAAATCCAGGAAGAGGAAGTATTTAAGTGTGGGAGTGGCCTATTGGAATCCATTTTGTTTGAGGCCATGCGGCAAGGTGAGTGTGCTTGCTGATCCTGTAAGTCCAGTTAGCTCCTTTAACTTTAGCTTATATTGTAGTTATGCTATGTAGTGTGTGAAATAGAGTATGGTGAATGTGACAGGAAAGCTAGTATCAGCATTGCTTCTGCCTGGAGCTCGCATGTATGGAGCCTGGGTTTGGTTGAAGATGGCAGTGCTGTTTGGGCTGAGAAAGCCATGTGTATGTAAGGAGGAAATCCAGGAAGAGGAAGGTTATTTAAGTGTGGGAGTGGCCTATCTGAATCCATTTTGTTTGAGACCATGCTGCAAAGTGAGTGTGTTTGCTGATCCTGTGAGTTCATTTATCTCCTTTAACTTTAGCTTACATTGTAGTTATGCTATGTAGTGTGTGAAATAGAGTATGGTGAATGTGCTAGTAAAGGTAGTATCAGCATTGCTTCTGCCTGGAGCTCGCATAAACGGAGCCTGGGTTTGGTTGAAGGTGGCAGTGCTGTTCTGTTTGGGCTGAGATCACTGTCTAGCCTCCTGGAGGTGTCATTGTTGTGAGGGCTCGTCTTGGGGAGGTAGACTGTACAGCCTAACCCGGCGGGGGAGTGTGATAGCCTAACAAGGCTTCCTTCCCTGGGTCTACCTCCTCTGTGGTAGTATAGGTAAGGTAAAGGAGGTTGTTCGGTTAGTGTGGGGAGCAGTGAGACCTGGCATTAGGGGAGTGTCTCTGGGACGCCAGAGATCACTGTCTAGCCTCCTGGAGGTGTCGTGGGACCAACTAGACGAAACACCGGTGAAAGGAGGTTCCCACCCAATGACCCCAAAGACATGTTAGTTATCACTGCTCATTGGTCTGTATAGTTAAGCCTTGCCATAATAGTTTGTCGTAGGGCTTAGGAGGTTATTCACTGAGTGCTGATCCCTTTTTATTTATTTATTTATTTATTTACTTATTTATTTATTTTTTTTTTAGAGCACAAACTTCTTGTGTTTATTTGAATGAATGAATGTTTTGACAGGGGAATTTCTTTGATAAGCTTTTAGTGGCTTCTAACCTCTCCGGCACTTTTCTTTTTTTCATCTTGTAAATTTTATACTGTCTGTTTTTAACATTATGTACAAATAAACTAATCTAAACTAAAACTAAACATTATTCATCCCGTTATGCGTTGCAACGCATGTTTCCTCCTCCTGCAGCTGCCACAGTGTTGGCCTTTTCTGTAATGTTGCTTTTCTCCTCCTCATATTTTAGTACAATTAATCTCTGATCCTCACATGAGAAATACTTTTTTTTCCCTCACATACGGTCAGTGACACTCGGTGACGCTGCGCTTCTCTCATGATTGTGATTGGTCCGCTGCATACGCGTTCACGGCTCTTGATAAAGCAACCCTGGGTTGAGTTACCGAGTTGATATCCAGCGTCGTGATACCGATTATCCTGATTGCCATTGTTAGGGTTAGTCAACCCAGGATAGGTCTGGGTAACCCATGTGCCAAATGTTCAAGTTAAGTTCAGGTATTTCATTAAGGGGCCCAGGCTTCTTCCCATTTATGCTGACAGTTTCGATTATTAAATCACAGATTTTCCATGTGAATGACTGAAACAAGTTCATATAGCCAGTTTCTAAAGCACGGTGGAGTAGGTCCCTTCCAGTCTTTGAGGATAAGTGTTTTTGCTAATGTTGTGCCCAATAATTAAACAGTCTGGATGTGTGGAGGAAGAGATAGTGAGTCCTCTGAACATCCAACAAGAGCCAAGTCTCTGTCTGGGGGGAGTGTCTGATGGTATACGCTAGAAAAAAAATGAAAAAATACTTGACCAAAATGAAAAGATTAATAGGCAGTTCCAGAATAGATGCAGCAAGGTACCATCGTCTGATTTACATTTGGCACAAATAGGAGATACAGAAGGATAAAACCTGTGTAGCATGACCTTAGAATAATGGTAACAATGAATTACTTTGAACTGTATTAACCTGTGTCTACTATTTATTGAGCACTTGTGAACACAGGAGATTGCGGTCTTCCATATTTTGTCAGGCAGTACAGCATTAATTTCTTTTTCCCATGCATTCTTAATACAAAATGATGATTCAGATTCATTGGAAAAGAAATTCATAAATTTAGAAATAAGTTGATTTCTGTGTAGAGAAAGAGAAAGCAGGTCCAGAAGAGTATAACTCTCACATGTACATTCCAACTGGGGGATGTTTTCCCTTAAAAAGTGCCTGAGTTGCATATAACGAAAAAAAAATAGAATGAGGCAAATTATACTTCTGACTTTATTGGCCAAAAGATGCAAATTTTCTGTCTAAATAGAAGTCTTTTATACATTTAAGTCCTTGTACACTCCATGCAGCAAATGTACTGTCCAGCAATGCTGGGGTGAAGGCATGATTATGGCAGATTGGTGTGTAAATCGATACATTAGGAACTTTGTAAACATGCTTAATTTGATTAAGAATCTTGAGTGAATTTCTAACAACAAAACTGTGACTTAGTAATTTCACAGGTGATGTAGTATTCGTGAACAGAAGGGAAGATAGTGAGGCATGTGGCTTTATTAAGGACATAAGTTCTAGTTTTAGCCACAGGGGGGCGGAATTGAATGATTCATGGTCTGGAGAACCCAGTTGCCAGTATGTCATCGCCCGAGCATTAGCTGCCCAATAATACTCTTTAAATACTGGGAGACACAGAACCCCATCCAAAGTGGGCCTAAACAAATTATTAATTGTATCTATTTTTTTTTTTTTAAATAATCCGCCGGTATAGATAGAGATACCATCTTTATAGCATTTACTCTGCCGATCATGGACAGTGGCAAAGTCCTCCAGTATTCTATGCTGCATTTTAGTTTATCAGTGGCTTCAAGGGGATTCAATTTGAGCAAAGATTTGGGATTTTTTGGTATCTTAAGTCCAAGGTATGTGATGTAGTCTTGGACAGTTTTTACTGGGCAATTATGTAAGACTGTATTTTCTCCAATTGACATTAGTTCACTCTTGGCTTAATTTATTGTTTAGCCAGAGATTTTACTAAATACACTGATGTATTTGCGGAGATGAAGGATACCCTCTTCAGGGTTCATTAAAGTGACAAGTAAATCGTCCGCATACAGATTAATGAGACATTCTATTGTATCAGTTGGAATACCCCTAATATAAGGGTGACTTCTTAACCCAGTTGCCAAAGGTTCTAATGCTATGTTAGATAATAATGGGGACAGGCAATCACCCTGTCTCACACCTCGATGCAGACCAGTTGGCTCAGATGATAAATTATTTGTTATGACAAGTGATTTAGGAGAATGATAAATCATTGCGATCCACTCCACAAAAGTCTCTCCAAATCCAAACCTCCTCAAAGAAAGTTTCCAGTAAATACGGCCATTCAATAGAATCGAAGGCTTTTTGAACATCCAATGTCAAGACGGCTGTTTTATTTTTTTTTATCCCCTGTCAGAGTATAGTATATTCAGCAAACGTCGCACGTTGAAAAAGAAAAGCCTGCCAGGGATGAATTCAGCTTGATCTGGATGAATAATTGATGCTAAATGCTTATTTAGTCTGGTGGCCAACACTTTTGTTAAAATTTTGTGATCAAGATTGAGCAGGGATATGGGCCTGTAATTAATAGGATCCATAGGATCCTTTCCCTTTTTCAATAAAACACACACATTTGCCTCATAGAAAGAATGTGGAAGTGTTTTTTGCCATTGAATCATTAACCATCCTGAGTAATAAAGGTGTTAAAATGTCATGAAACACTTCGTAAAATTTGGCACCAAACCCATCTGGTCCAGGGCATTTACCTGTGGGAAATGATTTAATGGCTTCATTTAATTCGGCTATAGAAAATGGTCTTTCCAAAAAGGACTGACTACTCTCATTTATCTGTGGCAGAGTTAAAGAACTAAAGAACTGTGAATAAACCTTCTCTGTTGCAGTGGAGGTAGAAGTATAACGATTGGAATAAAATTCTTTAAACTGATTGTTAATGTCTTGTTGGTCTGTGAATATTTGTCTGACTGTATTTTATGGATGTCAGTTTTTGCCAACTCCCCTTTAAGCTGTCTTGAAAGTAGCTTTTGAGGTTTGTCACTTAGTTTCAAAATGTTTTTGTTTTGTTTTTAACAGTAAACTACCTCCAAGGATTGAGTTGTATTCAGATTTTAATTTCAGAATCTTATTGTAGTCAGACTGAAGTAATGATGTATATGTTTCTTCTATGTGAGTAATTTCCTGTTCAATTTCTTTCATTCTTTAAATTTTTGCTTTTTTCCTTGACGATTTGAAAGAAATAAAAAATCCTCTCATGGTGCATTTAAGTGCTTCCCAGAGGGTGGAGTCTGAAGCCTCCCCATTATCATTAATCTCTAAGAAATCACTCAACTTCTTAATCATGTATTCTTTAAAACCAGGTGATGATAAAAGAAGAGGGTTACATCTCCAGTTGAATTTTGGTTTGAGAACAGATGATTGCAGTTGCACACGGTGGTGTGGTGGTTAGCACTGTCGCCTCACAGCAAGAGGGTTGCCGGTTCGATCCGGGTGTGGGAGCCCCTCTGTGCGGAGTTTGCATGTTCTCCCCGTGTCAGCGTGGGTTCTCTCCGGGCACTCCGGCTTCCTCCCACAGTCCAAAGACATGCAGATTGGGGACTAGGTTAATTGATAACTCTAAATTGTCCGTAGGTGTGAATGTGAGCGTGAATGGTTGTTTGTCTCTATGTGTCAGCCCTGCGATAGTCTGGCGACCTGTCCAGGGTGTATCCTGCCTCTCGCCCGATGTCAGCTGGGATAGGCTCCAGCCCCCCCGCGACCCTCAAGAGGATGAAGCGCTTAGAAGATGAATGAAGATGATTGCAGTTGCATTGTAACAGGACTATGATCAGAAATAAGTCTGTTATGATATTGTGTGTTACTTATTTTGGAGATTGCACACACGTTGGTGTAGACGTGACCAAGATGGCGGAGTAGGTAAACTCAGCTCCTCTCCCCCGCAATTGTTTAAGCAAACTTTCTATTGTTAACTAAACAGACTCCGCTTAGCTTTAACAGTGGTAAATTTAACAAGTTTCATTGTATGATGTGGCAATGACAATAACGCAATTGCGTGGCAAGAAAGAGAAAACGACGAACAAACAAATGGACCCGGTGGAGACTAATAACAGCCAGCTGACAACGGCATCTCTCGAAGCCACACTACAAACATATTTCAACTTGGCCGAGAAAAATACCAATGAAAGATTCGATCGCTTGGAGTCTAAGCTGGTAACAATGCAAGCAACCTTAACCATACACAATGAAGAAATTAAAACCTAGCGTGCAATTACGTCAAAGATGCAGGAGCGCTTACAGAAAATGGAAACAACGGCCACTCAAAACAGTGAACTGAGGAATCAATTTGAAGCTAAAGTTACAGATATGGAGGACTTTCTGCTAACATCCCCAGGTGGTTCCCAGCCCTCGCTAATAATCCTCCTGAGATCATGAGAGCGCATCGCATGGGACGCCAGCGAGAGCATTCATCTGCTACTCGAGTCCTGATCTTCAGATGCCTTCGTTTCATGGATAGAGACCGCATCCTGAAGGAGTCCAGGAAGAACCCAGTGGAGATCGCCAGCCGCACCATCCTCTGTACCGCGGACTTCAGCGACCACACTATGAAGTGCAGACGACCCTGCGAGTGATTATGAATGTGTGACAGTTGTCAATCAAGGAAATAACCAACTAATCAGATAGGGTTAACTTTAAGGGAGGGGGATGGGTATCTGCCTATCTTCTTACACTGTCACAACAAAATGATGGGGGATGGACTTCGGATGGACTTGTTTTTCCATCTGATTTTGGGGTGGGAAGGGCGATACGGGATATGTTTGTTTGATCCTATGTGTAGTTTATTGTTTTTGTTGCTTGGGTTGGTATGGGTTGCCAATTGTGGGGTGGGACCGGACCTTTTTTATGGACAACGATATGCTGCATTAAACAATGGAAATGAAAGCATTTGCAATCAAGGTTTATCTATGTTAGAGAGGAGTAGTGACAGCTGCCTATGTTCTCCTTTTAGTTTGATTCCAATGCACTTTCTACAAATCATCTATGGCTGAGTTGAATATTTTATCTTTGAATGTGAGCGGCCTTAATATCCCTCATAAAAGGGCGAGTATATTAGAGATACTTCGGAAAAAAAGAGCAGACATTGCCTTACTGCAAGAGACCCATCTGGTGACCAAGGATGCAGCTAGATTGAGTAATAGATTATATCATGTTATAGGTTTTTCCTCAGCAAACACAAAGTCTAAAGGAGTAGCAATTGTGGTAAGATGTAACCTTACTATTGGAATTATAGAACAAACCCAAGATACTCAAGGAAGGATTGCGATAGTTAGAGGAACTTGGGGCAGGATCAAGAAATGAGACTCACTGGTGACACGACGACCGCTGCGGGTAACTGCAGCCACCAGCGAAGCCGGCACGGGAGCGCGCACAAACTCTTCACTGTAGTGCAGGTGATGCCTTGACCAGGCTGTGACACTGTTTACTTGACGCTGTTCACGTGACTCCGCTCGTGCCTCATGCAAGCAAGCATCACGTCAAGCGACGAAGTAAGTAACAAACAATATTTATTTTAGTCTAACTTTAGTAAATTTCCTTGACAACATTAGCGTATTCATTAAGCAAAATGACAGTTGTAATGTAAAGTAAGTTTACCTTGCATTGCCCAAATGGTCACTAAATGTTCAAATTTCACCAGCCACTCTAGCAATAGCCATTGTTTTGTTACTGGCGAGTGAAGCTAATTTACCTGCCACTAATGTGATGGTATTTTACGAGCATTTGGCTTTGTGGCTGCAGCTAATTTCTGACTGTGGTAATTACCAACATAGCTAGTATTTATAACATTGGATAAAGCTTGCTAACAAGCTGAAGTAAATGTGCAGTCATTATCATGTAACAGCAATAGTATGATTCAGTGTTTCAAGCCTAACTGACTTGTATGCACATATGTATGTACGTGGGTGCATGCATGCATGTATGTGTGTATGTATGCATGTATATATGCATATGGAAGCATAGGAGCATTATTCCCCGTATTTTTTCTCTTTTTAGTGTGTTTTGTAAGGCTCCTGTATTTTTGTTCTAAGTGCCTTGTAAGCCCATGAGGGCTGCACCTTCAGTGTATGACACTATGATAATAAAAAAAAATAACTAACTCAAGCCACTGACATAATTTATGAAACCATTTCCATTATAAGACAATATGAATGATACGAATATCACTGTGTTATAACAATGTAAATACAAGAAAAACTGAAATGTCAGTGTTGAATCAGAATAAAACCATTACATCAAATAAAATCATAACATCCCTTTGAGGGTAATAAAGTTATTTTTATTATTATTGTTCTCATTGTTTTTGTTTCAGGATTTGGAATCAAGGGGTGAAGGCAGCAGGTCGTGGTCCAGAGCTCCTTCCAGAGCACCAGGGTGCCGGGGCAGGCAGCACACCGAAGCTCTCAGGGAGGAGGACAGAGTCCGGCTCGCACAGCTTAGAGCTGCCAGTATAGCTGAGATGCAGGTTGTTTATAGCTATTTGGTTAAAAAAAATCTTGTTATATGAATGAATGAGTAAAAGAGGACACAGACTTGAAATATGAATCTAGCCATGTAAACATATTTCCTTGATCAGTTTCTAGATGGCTTTACAACATCTGAGCCAGGAGGAGAAAGATGTCATTCTACAGTCAGTGGTGACCCACCTACCAGGGGTGATGCTGGACATCCTGGAGTTCTGGGAGCAGACACCAGGACCACATCTTCCAGATAGAGGGCAGCCTGCGTGGTGCACCTGCCTGAACTGCCGACGCATGCCGACCCAAATGGAAAACCTGTGCTGTCGACAGGCTCCGGACAAGTGCCTGAGCAGGAGTGCCCACCTGGAGATGTACTGTCTGGATGAGGGTATGCTGCGTCTGGTGAGGATGACGTGGGACGACATCTTTGCTCTGGAGGACAGCCAAGATGTGGGAGTCGACAACAAAGAGTTTCGGTTTGCTGCCTACCGCCAGTTCACAATCTGGCAACATGGGCGTCTGGGAAGAGGGAACTGGAGGCCGATCCCAAGCTGCTATGTACTTCGCATCCGTGCAAAATTCCCTGACCCCTTTGGAAACTATACAGGCTACAAAGAAGCTCCATTTAGGGTGGCAGAGTGAAATTTCCAACTGTTCTATTTATCTGTGACCTCAAAATAACAGACTCCACTTTTATCCAAAAATAAAAACAATTTATGTGCAATATATATTTATTTTCAAAGTTTTCAGGGAGTATTTTTCAAATTTGCATTATGTACATAGTTTTATTTTGTTTTTTGTTTTTTACATGTTCCTAATAAAAATGTTTGGAAAATAAGCAGGTCTTGTCTTCTCTCTTGTCTCCTCTCTTTTCTTGCTTCATGAGGCCTTTATGGAGAGAAGAGAACAGTAGCGTTAGAACATATACCAATGCTCCATAATCAAATCTGGTAATTGTTATTTTCAACTCGACCTTGGCATAACAGATGTAAGTAATGGCTTGATGCTGATAGTTTGACTATTACAAATAGAAGTTCCAAACTTTCAAATGAATTAGCAGTGTATTATAATTGGTGATAGTGAGCAAAAGATCTAAACTCTTCTGCAGTATTAGACCTTAGTACAGTACAGCCGGCTTTTATAGAGAATGACTTGTGAGACTGACTTCTATTTTTTTTTATTTCAAAGAGGTATGTTTTGACTTGACCTACACAACAATAACAAACATTATTTGAAATTGATCAGATATGAAATGTGGGATGTAGGTCCATCCATACGCTTTTTTAGGATGCAACAATGCAGCTCAGGGATGTAGCCATAGTCCTTTGCAACCTTTACTGCTTGGACACGGTAATTGTGTGACTTCTTGCTGTACAGTCTCTTGTATCTAAAAGACAACAGTTTAAAGATTTACTGCATGTCCCCCCCTCTCCCTTACCTTTTCTGTCAACCAACAGTACAGCCCAATAATTTATGTAGTGACAGATTATACTAAATCAGCACATTTGACAAGTTATTTTGTAGTACAGATCATGTTCAGTTGTCTTGAAGATCAATAAAATGTGAGACTTACGATTTCTCGTTATTCCAGCCGATGTAATCTGGTCGATGGTTGTGGTGGTTGTAGTCCAATGCAGCGAGAAGGCACCTTGCTTCATAGACAGGAGGAGAGAAGGCAAACCTGTGTGTGTGCATGGAGGGGGGGACAATAGAGGTAAAAAAGTTTAACCAAATAAAATATGCAAGGGACTCCATCCTCTTGGGCATAAGACTCACTTGAAACATCTCTTTTCATTTGTATGGGACCAGGATAACTCAATATTTGCAATAAGTAATTATAATAAAGAGTGAATAATCAAATAAAAATCAAATTACTTTTTTCCAGCAGACATGAGAATGCAATTCTGGAAACTCTCAAGTTCCGAAGTTGACCTGTAATGTAAAAAACAGTTAAAACTTTTGAGGAATATTTTTATGATTTTTTTTACATTCCCATTTTATTATTTGTAATGTGCCAGGTTTCATATTGATACTATAACTGTTCTGCTAATGGAAACAATGTTAATTTACCGAAAGGTCAGATACTTCGCAACATCCTTCAACCAGCGTCTGTTGAACATGACTCGTTGAAGAGCCTCATGTGGTGCAGAGCCTGGCACCATGAGCTCTTTATCACGGGTCGCCTCATCAAGTGGTCCATGGTCACATTTGCCACGGGTCCATTCATGCTTCCCTGTGACATGATAAAGCACCCCCACCCACATATCCTACAACAAAACACAATCAAAACATGTGACAGAAACGCTCCTCCACCACTAGAAGCAAGTAGGGTAGCAATCATCCGAGCAGAAAGATAATTATTTCAACATGTATTGTTGTTGTGTTGACCAAATGATGTCACACTACTTACACTGAACATATCACGATGTTGCTTTCTGGCAAATATACCAAAATTGGTTGACGATGTCCCTCAGCCACACAAGTATGATGGAATGACCCTTTTGAATCCCAGCCTGTGACTCAAAAAAGGAAATAAGACAACAACAAAAAATGTTTTTTCATTATCATTCACAAAAAGTAAAATCGGTAACATCCACTTATAGTATATTTAGCGCATGAAGTTTCTTGGTCAAATTTTTGACCGCATGCCATATGTCCAATGAATGTAGCACACCTTTGTCTTTGTATCTCCCTTTCTTAGGATCTGCAATAAACAAAGATGTAGTAAGGCTTGTTCACAATATTCGATTATTACGTTTTAATTTTGGCAATTGTTATTCAGAGATGAGCAGTGACAGTCTCCATAACCAGTCGTGCAAGTGTCTAATAATCTTTGTAATAAATATACTCACCCATCAGTGCTGCAATCTGCATATGTGCATCAGTGATAATCTCAGTGAAGTTCAGGTTCTCCAAAAGGCTGTCAAACATCTGTATGAAGGCATGCTTCTCCATGATCACACTGTTACGGTTGGTTTGTCTCTTGTCCACAGTGACAACACTGATGATGTCCTTGGACTCATTTTCCATAGTAGTGTAAGTGCAGTACTGGGCAGTGTGTCCTCTAGATATAAATGAGTTGTTATAATATGAAAATCATTTTTGCTTGCAGAAAATGTGTTTAGACAAATTTGATAAATAGAATACTTACCTGGGGAGTCCATCCTTCCATCAGCTGAAACAGATAAAAGCAAGCAAATTATGACCTTTGCAGCTTAAACCAGGGCCATTACATATCCTGGAAGTGTATTAGCATTTATATTTTACTTTACACTAATGTTACACAGACATATGTTGAACAGAGTAATACCTTTCAAAAGCTGGGAAACAATCGTTTCTCAGGGACAGTGAGAAGATATGTCCAGTTGTTTTTTCTCTCATAGGTTTTGCCAAATTGCTTTTGCAAAGATAAATAATGTATGCTGCTGTTATGTACAATGCAGTTCCATACTTACCTAGGGCAACAACACTGTCCTTTGCACGCAAACGGTCAATGATGGCAGCTCTCTTCTTCTCCCAAAACTCTTTTATAGAGTCAATGAAGTAATGGCTCTGCATTAGTCGGAATGATTTTTGAGACACTACGCCGATATTCATATACCGGAAGAAGAGGGCAATCTTTGAAAAGTTATTGCCAGAGAGGAGTATGTTTGTGTGTATTTTTTCACAAATCCTGCCCCAAGTTCCTTTAAAATGCAGGAACATTGCATTGATATCAGTATATGCTCCCAAATCTTTTGATAAGAAATTCTATGATACACTTACAAAAATCCTTTTAGACCTCAGGGATTACTCTCTCATAATAGGAGCAGATTTTAATGCTGTGTGGAATCATAAAAGGACTGGTATATATGAAAGTAGTGAGCAAAAATCTGCATCAGCGCCTCTCTGTCAATGGGCATTTGATCTGGGGGTAATAGACATCTGGCGTTACAAAATAGTTATTCAGATAGCATAGCCATACAAAGAGAGACAGTTAAAAAATAAATAAACTCCCTAAACAGGGCTCAGTCAGAATTTCATATTCAGAGTACAACAGAAATATTATTTTCATGGATCCAGACCGAGTCATTTATTAGCTATGAAAATTCGATCCAGCGATCAATTTGCTGACATTCTAACCATTAATCTAAAGATGGGATGTTGGTAACAGAACCCAAACAAATAAACTCAGTATTTCAATCATTTTATGCTGAACTTTATAAATCAGACGTAGTGTATAATAAATCTGCCTGTGATGCATTTCTTAATAAATTAAATTAGAACTACCTTGCTTATCTGAAGAAGAAGCTAAGAAACTGGCTGATCTTATATCATTAGAAGAATTAGAACAATCTGTGAGAGAAATCACAGACAGGAAAATCACCTGGAATAGACAGGATCACCTGGAATAGATGGGATTCCACCTGAATTTATTTTAACGTTTTGGAATACTCTTGGTCCACTGCTTCTAAATATGATAAATTATTCTATAGGAAAGGGCTCATTCTCTAGGAATATTAATAATGCTTTAATATCTCTATTATTAAAAAGAGATAAGGATCCAACTGAATGTAGTAATTATAGACTGCTGTCATTACTGAACAGTGATGTTAAGATCTTTGCCAAGGTCCTTGCCCGCAGACTACAAGCTCATATGACTACACTTGTTCACTGTGATCAAACAGGTTTTATTAAATCCCGCCTGGCCTGTGACAATGTTAGACGGCTACTACATATTTTGGATTAAGTAGGGAAGAATAATTCAGCAGCAGTGTTGTCTTTGGATGCAATGAAAGCAGTTGATCGCTTAGAGTGGTCCTACTTGTGGTCTGCACCAGAGAAAATGGGATTAGGAGAGGGGTTTATATCAATGATTAAAGTGCTGTATACCAATCCATCTGCAATGGTCTTGACAGGCAAAAATTGCTCTTCTTTATTTGATGTTTCTAGGTCCTCAAGACAAGGTTGTCCTTTGAGTCCACTTTTATTTGCTTTATCACTTGAAACAGTAGCTCAAGCAGTGCGCCAAGCAGACAATATTTGCCCAATCTCAATTCACAATTCTCAACATTCTATATCTCTATATGCTGACAATATATTATTATTTTTGGAGGACATAACTAACTCTATTCCTCCATTGCTTACTATTTTTGATCAGTTTGGTAGAATATCTGGTTTTAGGATTAACTGGCAGAAATCAGCATTGCTACCATTCTCATTAAATAATTCTGGTGTAGCGGCTAACTTACCCATCTCGTTACTGGTAGTGCAGCACTTCAAGTATCTTGGCATAGAAGTATATGCTTCTCTGGAGGCTATCGTCAAGAACGATTTCATAGATACCTTTAAGAAAATTAAATATGATTTGGATAGATGGATGAATCTACTGAACTCATTACAGGCTCGTATAGCTATTATAAAGATGAATGTGCTACCTAGAATTAATTTTGTAAGTTTCATGTTACCGCTTGCTCCCCCAGCGGGAAGTTGGGAAAAATTACATAAAGACATTAACAAATTTATCTGGAAGGGCAAGAGGCCTCAACTGAAAACTCCTACTCTCCAGCGAAATAGAAGGGATGGAGGATTGTCATTGCCTAATTTTAAATTCTATTCCTGGGCTTTACCCTTCGCCCACTCACTATATGGTTTAATCCCACAGCTAATGTCTCGTGGCGTACACTGGAGGAAAACATAGTGCATCCTTGGTCTCTCAGAGAGGTGCTGTTATCTAATTTACCAACTAAAATCTGCAAATTACAATTTGGTTCAATCATAGCTCACCTGATCTCAACATGGCATTGTGTGGAAAAGCTATGTAATATTAAAACTCAGTGGCATCTGAATACCCCAATTTTTAACAATTTTAGCTTACGAATTGGGGGCAGACCCATCCAATTCCCACAGTGGAGAGAGGGGGATTCATCTGCTTAGGGACATCTATGATGGAAATGGCCTGCACACATTTCAAGACATCAAGTTTAGTTTTGATTTATAGAATACATCTTTCTTTTTTCACTTGCAGATTAGGGCTGCACTTAAGGCGCAAGGTGTACCTAATGATGTCAATTTATCTGAACATCTCTTGTTTGTGCTAATAGACAAGTTAAAAACAAGGGGCGTGGTCACTACTATATACCAATATATTTTTAAAAAACCAGAAACCCAGATCACCAGCTTATACATTACCAATTTGTGCACAGAACTTATTTAACACCCTGTAAGCTTTACTGTATGAAGATCCTGGATAATTCTTTATGTACACTATGCCCTCAGAATAAACCAGGGACTTTCATGCATATGATCTGGGAATGCCAACCTGTTGCCAACTTCTGGCAGCAGGTTGCAGCAGCACTATCTTCAATAACAGCATAAATTATTCCAGTTAACCCTCAAATACTTATTTTAAATAACTTATCCACAATTAATACATAACAATGTAAAAAACGAATATTACTGGCTAGCCTAACGGCAGCAAGAAAAATAATTGCAGTAAGATGGAAACCACAACACACACTTAACGTCTCCCACTGGTATTTAACTTTCCTTGATATTATCTATCTAGAAATATCTACAGCCCGAATCCATGGAACACCTGAGACATCCGACTGGCCTTTAATTTATATTCAGTACCTTTAACCTACCTTAAATATCAGACTTAAATGAATTCAAATGAGAAAAAAACCTTTGCACATTTTACATTGTTTCCAAGGCCCCTCACATTCCACGAGGTTATTGTAATTTTATATTTTATGATTTTAGACATTTCAAAAAGCAATACAAATCATTGATGATCAGATGCCCCAGAGTATTTTTATATAATACAGTGGGCCCTGGTTGGTCATGCACAAATAAGGTTGCATTAAGACAGACAAACTGAGCTGAAACTAAACAAAGCGCCTCTCCCCACACATCCACACTCACACACACACACCTACACAACAAGCAAAAAAAAAAAAAGCTGAAAACCGTTCAGAAAAACAGTTCAATGTGAAAACGAAATAATTTGCTGCACAGCAGTCACTCCAGAGTGGAAGGAAAAAGAAATAATGTACTTGATTTGGAACTTAATCCGCCGTCATCAATTCAGATTAAATCAAGAGTAGCCGTAATGAAGTCTCGTAATAAAGTTAATGCTCTCTATGTTTTCCAGTGAAGAGGCCTACATCCCGTTACACCTTGAACTCTTGCTCTATGAAAGATTGAGCCACTCGTGGGGAGGTAAAGACTTTTACCTGATCCTTGTGATGGACATGCAGCTTGGCTGGGAAGTGCAGGCTGTACTTTATGTCCCTCTCTCTGAGCGTTTGGGTCACTTCACGGAAACCTCTTTTCTGTGCCATCACATCCGCGGTGTGGTCAGGGTAGTAAATGTTGACTCGGTGCTCGTTGTTCATCATCTGTTGCTGTCGGCTCAGCCGTAGGATCAGCTCCTTCTCCAGGTAGAAGTGAATCCTTGTGATGATGCTCTCTTACCATCCGTGGGTTTAGGCACAGGGATGCGGTGCGCCCAGTCCACCGTCACAGGCTTTGTAAACTTGCTTACCCCAAGTAATTTAGGCAGCAATCCAGCGACGAACTCAGTGGGTCTGCCGCTCTCTTCGCCCTCCGGTATTCCCACAATCTTAATGTTGTTGCATCTCGAGCACCCCTCTAGATCATCAATCTTTGTTAAAAGTTTTTCATTGGCCTTTTTCATGTCTGTAACTGTGCATTCACACCAAAATCGTCATGAGCGTCATAAGCGGCTGACCAGAAAAATGCACAAATTTCTTTATTGCAAAAGAAAACATAGCCTATTTCAGGAGAGAGTCTGTGTTCAAAGTTAAAAAGATAATATTTGAATATATAGGCTATACATCCTGTTTTCCTGTTCTGTTTCTACATTAATATATGGACAGTTTCATTGCTATTCTGTTGCTAGGACAACTTTGGTCCCTGTTTACTTCCTGTGAGCTTCTGCATTAACATAACATTCAAACGGGAATTACAAAGGGACCCATTTAGAATGTTTATGTTGTCTGGTTTGAAATGGTCTATAGCCATTTTTACCAGCTCAAGAAAAATACATTAAAGTGAGTAATTCATTTACAGTGTGTGTGTGTGTGTGTGTGTGTGCACGCGTGTGTATGCGTGTGTGTGGCGCTTTTGTTATGTTGATTTTTATATTGTAGGCTATTTGTGTTCTAACACTGTGAATTCTTTGCAAAAGTGCTATAACGTTTATCATTGTTGCTGTTATTGTTATTATTAGCTGACAAGGCCAGTGTCAGTCGTGGAGTTGATCGCTACTGTCACAGTGAGGAGGAGGAAGAGACAGATGAGGAGGGACAGGAGAAGGAGAAGGGGGAGATGGAAGAGGAGGTGGAGGAGAAGAAGGAGGAAGAGGAGGAGGAAGAGAAGGAGGAGAAGGAGGAAAGTGGAGCAAGAACCACCAAAAAAACAGTGCCAGGTACAAGTGCAGTGTGCAGGACTGGGTTGGCAATAGGTCTTTGCATAGAATTATGTTATATTCAATACATTTTACTGACTGACTAATCTGGGTGTGTTGTGTTTAATATCATTAGATTGTTTTTATACTGCAAATAAAGTATTCATGTTAAAATTACAGTTCCACTTGCGTCCGTCGTGCGATCAGAAAAAAGGCCTCTCCAAATCAAGCTCCCAGGCTGAATTTCAACCCCAGCCCGCCCCTGCCACCAGTAACACCAAGTTTTAAGGGAGAATAATAACAATATTATATGAGTCACACTGAGCTAAACTGTTTTACATAAACAGTTGTTTTTGTGTCAGTTTGTTAGTAACAAGTTGCCATTAGCTGGAAAGTGCTCTGTGCTTGTTTATAACATAATATTGCTGTGGTGGATGAGAGACTTTGAGACTGATTGAAATATCACTTTTCTACTTGTTTATGTGTTGCTAAACAGGTGTTTTGATAAAGTATTGGCTTTTTCCTCAAGGAGGTTTTATTGTACTCATAGCAACAAGCGTAGCTGTCAGCTCAAGTTATCTCCACCTCTCTTTCTCCACCACGGCATCTTTACTACCTGAGACAGTAGGAGGAGACCCCGCAGCATGATATACACCCAAATGTATAAAAGGTTACAGATAAAAGAGCCGGTAATGTCAGAGCTTCTAAATACTATGGTCGTTCATAACTGGAAAAAGCGTATATTAAAAGATCAATCACGGATTTTATGAATTGATCATTCGGTCATTCCAGTGAAGATCAATTTGAATTTTTAACCCCGCTCTATTTCATAACTCATCTGGCCTAGAAAAGCCTTGGGGTCTGAAAGCGGTGCTGGGTAGACAGACGTCTGGGTGCTTTGTGCTTTGCTTTGCCTGCTGCCCCTGCGACCCGGCCTCGCATAAGTGGATGACAATGGAAGGATGGATGGACATATTTTTACTTGTTATACAGCTTTTCATTGGGTTACCTGACCCAGGGCAGGACTCTGCCTCACAGTTCTTCTCAAAGGTCAATATAGAGTCTACGACTTTCACTTGATAGTTGTAGCTTTCTACACAGTCAACAGTCTGGTCTGTAATTTTACTCTCATGGTTTGAATGATGTGTTCTGAACTCTTTGTCTTGGATATGTTTAGCCCCAAGAAAGACAGAAAATAATACAGAACAATGAATATATCTTTAATAAAAAGTTGGTTCTTCTTCACTTCTAACATTCACCTCCTTTTACTGCATATCGCTAACTCGGCTTTACTGCATGTCACTAACTCAGCTTCTTCTCTAGAGCTTTTGTGCTCCACTGTCTCACAGGTTAACTTGTATCGCAGCTACGCCTGGATCGTGTGTTGAGGTTGTGCCACTGCCGTGGTCCTGCCTGACGCCTCCTACTACTGCTGTTATTACTAGTCATACTTCTACTGTTACTATACACATATGATAATTGTCACATACATATACTATCATATATTAATATATACTTACAGCATATTGTACCACAATTACCGTTACTGTTATTGTAATATTATTACTTAAATTAATGTTATTGTAGCTATTGTTATTACTTTGCCACCTCTCTCCCAATGTATCATTTTGTCATATGGATTACTGCAAATTTATTATGTTGACTGTTCTGTATGACATCTGTTGAACGTCTGTCCGTCCTGGAAGAGGGATCCCTCCTCAGTTGCTCTTCCTTAGGCTTATACCATTTTTTTCCCTGTTAAAGGTTTTTTTTAGGGGAGATTTTCCTCATCTGCTGTGAGGGTCCAAAGGACATTGTAATTGCCACAGGAACTGCCTCCAGCAGCTCAAATTACCTGAAATTTGGTCACACCAGGTGACAAATGTTTTATATTTTTAATAGTTAGTGTTAATAGGGGCTCTATGGTAGAATAATATGTCATACTGTCTCCCGTCTCAGTTCCAACCTTCCTGGTTGTCTTCACTGTATGTCTAACCATCTTCTTCTTGATGTAATCCTGGATCTGTGTAGGTGTTCATCTGCAGTGACTCAGTGGATGCTCGACAGCAGGTTATGGAATTAGCCCGCCAGCTCAACTTCCAGCCGGTGGATATGGGCACCCTGTCCTCTTCGCGGGACATTGAGAACATTCCCATGCAGTTATTTCCTGGCTGGAAGGGCCCTGTCCTTGCTGCTGTGGCCCTGTCCATCTTCTTTTTTTCTTACTCATTTGTACGAGATATCATCCACCCATATGTGAAACACAAGCAGAGTGACTTCTATAAGATCCCCATAGAGATGGTGAACCGGACACTGCCGACTGTTGCCATCACTCTGTTGGCCTTGGTGTACCTGGCAGGCCAGCTGGCAGCTGCCCACCAGCTCTACTATGGTACCAAGTACAGACATTTCCCACACTGGCTAGAGGGCTGGCTGCAGAGCCGCAAACAGCTGGGCCTCCTGAGCTTCTTCCTGGCTGCTGTCCATGTACTCTACAGCCTCTGTCTGCCCATGAGGAGGTCTGAGAGGTACCTGCTGCTCAACACTGCCTACCAGCAGGTCAGAGTGAAGGAAGGCTCCCAACACCATGTCCACACATACTCATACATTTGACATTCCACTCACACAAAGCTGGCATTTTTTAAACCAAAATTAAAGGAATAGCTCAACATTTTGAAAAATATGATTATTTGCTCAAGTTAGGGGATCAACATCAATCTCTTGTCTGTGCTTTAAGTACAGAGTGTTTAGGGTAGCTCAACATAAGGGTTAGGTATCATTTGAATTTTACAGATTCTGATTCTGATTCTTCTTATCAAATCCGCTATTCCAATACTGATAACAAAACATCCTTTTTCTTTTAAGTGTTAACTAAACATTCACAAAGTAATTAGAAATGTATGATCCACTTCCACACGGGCATTTAAAAACATTGTGAATGTCAGCCTGCACTTATTGAACCAATGATGACTTGAGCTTTGATGGACACGCAGTAACTGTATTTTGTGTTACACTGGGGCAGCAGCATTGTGGTAGACAGGTAACGTCACAAAAGGAAACCCACATTCACTCACTCTGGTCATCTTTCTCTTGAATGCCAAAATGAACAATGGCTACGGTTACATGATGGCTTCTCATTCGGAATGAAATAAATCTGAATGAAATCATTCGGAATTAAAGTTTTTCCAGGTAGTTTACATGAGAAATATTCATTCCAAATGAGGGTTTACACGGGAGATCAGTTTAATCACCTTTATTCAGGTCTGTGCCAGGTTTGGGGCAGGGAAGGTTTCTGATTGGATAGGCGGCAGGGCGGATGTTACGTGTTTACGTTTACTGGAAGAAAACACTGTAGTCCTCGCTCCGGATAACAAGATGCTTGACGACGCTGTTCTTAGTGCCTTTTTCGGGTGTGTTTTGCTTATATTCTTGAAGCAGCAGTATGACAACAACCTTGTTCTGCTAATGCTTCATCTGTTGAGGAGGAGAAGGGAGGTAGAAGACCGTGCTGTGGCGAATGGAAACCGGTGAGTGCAACAAGTCCGACTGCTTTATCTCAGCCCTTTGCTATACAGCCCGTTGCTACGCGCGCTATATACGTCATCGCGCCAGAAGGGCAAGGAAACGAGCATGCACAGAGAGACCGGAATAAACTTAAAGAGGAATGAGTGTACATGCACACAAAATTCTTTCATTCGGAATGACAAATGGAATAAACCACCCCCTTTAATCTGATTTAATTTTCAATCGGAATGACCGTTTACATGACCACTTCTAATCGGAATGGCCTTTCGTTCTGATTAAAAGTGGAATTAAACTGTCCATGTAAACGTACTAAGTGTGCCGCATCTTGCTGTCCCTAGCACTACTACATGTGCTTGCAATGTGCAGGTGCTGGTTGAGGCTGACATACTCGGGTTTGGAGACCGCAAGACATGAAACATGGTACACTCTAGGTAGGGCATTAACGACTTTGATTTTTTTCAGGTCGACTTATCTGTCAATAAAGTCAAAGTCGAGTCGACAAGTCATTTGATGACGTCATCACATTGACACGGCGGAGGAAAGTGAAGTATCTTTACATGTGTGATGTGTGTGGCCCGAACATACTCGGGCGGAACGTACACGGAACGGACTCTGTGGAGATCCGCGCGGACTCAAAGTAGACGTCCGCAAGCCCTGTGCGTGCAAAGCTCAGATTTTTTTCACGGACATTTTTACAGGAAGCTACAACGCGGAAGTGCGCTCGACTATACTATATTATCCTTTTACTGATATATTCACTATCCGGAGGGATAGTGAATATATCGGTAAAAGGATGCTGATGTTGGAAGTGCCTGAACATGTCTGAACATATCCAAACCATCTCACTCCCAAAGAGAACCTCACCATCTTCATCTCTGCTACTTCTGCTCTGCCTCCTGTCTTTTCCTCAGTGCCACTGTCTCTAAACCAAACAACATCGCTGGTCTCACCACCGTCTTGTATACTGTTCCTTTTAATCTTGCTGGTACTTTTCTATCACACATCACATCTGACACTGTTCTCCACCCGTTCCAACCTGCTTGCACACATTTCTTCACTTCTTTCCACACTCTCCGTTGCTCTGGACTGTTGACCCTAAGTTCTTGAAATCCTCCACCTTCTTTATTTCTACTCCCTGTAACCTCACCATTCCACTTGGGTCCTTTACATTCACACAGTATACTGTCCTGCTACGACTAACCGTCATTCCTCTCCTTTCCAGGGCATACCTCCACCTCTCTAGATTTTCCTCCAGCTGCTCCCTGCTCTCACTATAGATCACAATGTCATCTGCAAACATCATAGTCCATGGAGATTCCTGTCTAACCTCATCTGTCAACCTGTCCATCACCATAGCAAACAAGATGCAGTCCCACTTCCACCTTAAACTCCTCTGTCACACCTACAGCACACCTCACTACTGACCTACAGCTCTGATACATGTCCTGCACCACTCTATCATACTTCTCTGCCACTCCAGACTTCCTCATAAAATACCACAGCTCCTTTCTCAGCACCCTGTCATATGCTTTCTCTAGATCTACAAAGACACAATGCAGTTCCCTCTGACCTTCTCTATACTTCTCCATCAACATCCTCAAAGCAAGTACTGCATCTGTAGTACTTTTCCTTGGCATGAAACCATACTGCTGCTCACAGATGCTCACTTCTGCTCTTAGCCTAGCTTCCACTGCTCTTTCCCATGGCTTCATCGTATGTCTCATCAACTTTATCCCTCTGTAGTTGCCACAACTCTGCATGTTTCCCTTGTTCCTAAAAATTGGCACCAGCACACTTCTCCATTCCTCAGGCATCCTCTCACTCTCTAAGACCTTGTTGAAAAACCTAGTCAAAAACTCTACTGCCATATCTCCTAGACACATCCATACCTCCACAGGTATATCATCAGGACCAACTGCCTTTCCACACTTCCAGTCATTTGGGAGCACCTCCTGGCCACCCAGAGCCTGTCTCAACTCCTCCTTGAAAACTACACAACTCTCTTCCTTTTCAGCTTCCACCACTTCATCCTCTGCTCTGCCTTTGTCCTCTTCATCTTCCTCACCACCAAAGTCATCCTACACACCACCATCCTATGCTGTCTGACCACACTCTCACCTACCACAACTTTGCAGTCACTGATCTCCTTCAGATAACATTGTCCACACAAGATGTAGTCCACCTATGTGCTCCTACCTCCGCTCTTAAAAGTCACTTTATGTTCCTGCCTCTTCTGGAAGAAAGTATTCACTATAGCCATTTCCATCCTTTTTGCAAAGTCTACCACCATCTGTCCTTCCATGTTCCTATCCTGGATATCAAACCTGCCCATCACTTCCTCATCACCTCTATTCTATGCTCTGACATGTCCACTGAAGTCTGCACCACTCACCTCTCTCACCTCCAGGGATATTCTGCATCCCTTCATCTAACTCACTCCAGATTTTCTCCTTCTCTTCTAACTCATCTCATACCTGTGGGGCATAACCACTAACAACACTGAACATCACACCTTAAATTTCTAGCTTCAGACTCATCACCCCATCTGACACTCTTTTCAACTCCAGAACATTCCTAACAAACTCCTTCTTCAGGATAACTCCTACTCCATTTCTCTTCCCATCCACACATAAAACAGCTTGAACCCTGCTCCTAAGGTTCTAGCCTTGCTACCTTTCCACCTGGTCTCCTGAACACACAGTATATCCACCTTCCTCTGCATCATGTCAGCCAACTCTGTAGCTTTCCCCGTCATAGTTCCAATAGGGAAATAGAATGAGTAAGCAGGGGAAAAATTAAATAATCAGTCAAGATACTACTAATAAATGAACATTGATTAATTGTGCCTACATAGTGAAAATAAATAAATAAAGGATACATAAACATACATGATTGTATGGTTAGGTGTACTGTGATGTTTAGAAGATGGTTGTCATGGCTGGGACATGAGGTCATGTACTTGGCTTTGGTTTTGAGGTGAGTTTTGTCATAAGTATAGCGATATAGGGAGGTTTTTTGAAAACAAATAATTCATCTAAGGTTTTCATTTTAACTGTAGCGGTATGCTATATTGCTGCTGCGAGCTGAATGAAAACGGCGAATAGAGATGGCTAAAGTGGGCATCCTTGAGTGGTGTCTTGGAGGAGTGTGAGACTTGGTGAGGTGACCTCAGGGCAATTGAATCGAACGCAACTGGACTTGGTTTTGTCTTAGAAGTCTTATCCAAGAGGCTTCATCAGTTCATGCTTGTCTGACTAGGCTGGAACTAGTCTGACAAACTGGTGTGGAAGCACCCAGGTATTAACCTCTGGGGAGGTCTTCACAAGGCCAATGATGTCACTGGTTCGTTAGTGCTCCAATGGTGTGTCAACGACAGTCGTTGAAACTCCTGCTGCAACGGTTGTCACTGGAGTCGTTAGAGTCACATGAGGCCATTTGTGAACGACCATTGTTTTTAGAGGTGAAGTTGTTAAGCCTCCTGGGCAAAGATGAAAGGACAGCATTATAGGTGGGGGATAGGTGGTGTCGCAGACCTCCTCCTCTATTGAGAGATGGCTTTTCCATTTTCACATAGATGGCTTCTTTTACACCTTGTTCAAACCATCGGTCTTCCCTGTCCAAAATGTGCACATTGCTGTCTTGGAAGGAGTGTACTTTCTCCTTGAGGTGTAGATAGACAGCTGAGTCTTGCCCTGACGAGTTAGCCCTTCTATGTTGGGCCATGCGTTTGTTTAGTGGTTGTTTTGTTTCACCAATGTACAAGTCTGGACATTCCTCACTGCACTGGACAGCGTACACTAGGTTGCTCTTTTGAGTGTGTGGTGTACGGTCTTTTGGGTGTACCAGTCTTTGTCTGAGTGTGTTACTGGGTTTGAAATACACAGGGATGTGGTGTTTGCTGAATATCCTCCTGAGTTTTTCAGATACCCCAGACACATAGGGGATGACAATGTTATTGCGCTTGTTCTTTTCTTCCTCACCCACCTTGTTCTTTCTGGAACAGGCTGCTGATTTCACAAAGGTCCAACTGGGGTAACCACAAGTTTTTAGAGCCTCCCTCAGATGTTCATGCTCTTTCCCTTGGGCCTGAGTGCTGGTAGGTACGTTATCAGCTCTGTGTTGTAGGGTCCTGATAACACCTAGTTTGTGTTCCAGTGGGTGGTGAGAATCGAACAGTAAGTATTGGTCTGTGTGAGTGGGTTTCCTGTATACTCCAATGTGGAGGCCTCTGTCCTCTGTAATGTGCACGTCACAATCCAAGAAGGGCAAACTATTCTTCTTAACATCTTCTCTTGTGAACTGGATGTTTCTGTCCACTGAATTGATGTGTTCAGTGAAAGCTTGTACCTTTCATCCTTGCCCAGGAGGCTTAACAACTTCACCTCTAAAAACAATGGTCGTTCACAAATGGCCTCATGTGACTCTAACGACTCCAGTGACAACCGTTGCAGCAGGAGTTTCAACGACTGTCGGTGACACACCATTGGAGCACTAATGAACCAGTGACATCATTGGCCTTGTGAAGACCTCCCCAGAGGTTAAATACCTGGGTGCTTCCACACCAGTTTGTCAGACTAGTTCCAGCCTAGTCAGACAAGCATGAACTGATGAAGCCTCTTGGATAAGAGGTGAAACGTCTTCTAAGACAAAACCAAGTCCAGTTGCGTTCGATTCAATTGCCTTGACATAACTATGACCTGGATGAATGAGAATATCCACAGGCATCTTGGTGAGGTGACATATTTGTTGAGCAGCGTTTGGGCACAATCATTGGGGAAAATGTCATGTGTCTGTGATAAACCATCTCATGGGAATGTGCAAAAACATAAATAAATTGAAAAAATAAATAAAGCTTCAAGCAGCAATGGGCAGGGTCAATACTGAAAACATACCACATGCATTGCTACATTGTTTGCAAGTGGGACTTGGCACCCTAGGGATTGGAATACTGAATCTCTGTATCCCCAGAGGAGGTGACTTACTGAATGCACCACTTGGAAGACATTGTTTTTCATATACCTTCTCACACACTGAGGCAATGATATAGAGTATTTGTGCCAATTTAAACTTAAAAAAACTGTAAAAAAAAAAAATGTTGGTTATGAAATTTTGAAAAAAAACCAACTAATCACATCATTCTGATCTGTTTGATGAAACATTTGATGAAATAAAACAGGTGCCTATAGTACTAATTACAGTTAGACACTGAAAATTTAAATTTTGGTAAAATTTGAAGGAAGACCTAGGTTACCAAATTTTGCATTTTTTGAAAAATATAGGATGTTGTTATCTTTCTATAGGTTGCAGTAAGGCAAACTTTTGTCGCAATTCAGTGGATCTGCTGAAAAACCTTCAGTTCTGTAGGTTTGGAATGTGATATATTTAGAAATTTAGATTAGATTTAAGAATTTTTTACCAAATTTTGTGAATGGACTGAGTCTTGACCCTTGGATGTGTAAACCATATTTGGTACAAATCCCTCTTGCTGATTACGACGTATGAACTTTGCATTTGTGGCACAGTGTAATGGCAGAATATCCCAAGACTAGTAGAGGAGCTTGGACCTAGCAACGGTAAACTTGCACCGAGTTTTGTTGCAATCGCTTTAGCCAATTTTGATTTCTGAGCATTTATCTAAAATTGAACTTAAATACACAGATCTAAAAATGTGTCATTTCAAAACAGATTGATGTATCAAGATGTCCTTAATAACTTTAGATCAGCAAAGTCTGTAAATGACAGTTTCACCACAATTTGACTGACTTTTTTTTTCTTTTTTTTTTGAGTTCTCAAAAATAGGAAAAAAGTCATGAAATTTAACATTTTTATAGTGGAAGGCCATTTGAGCAAAAATTATAATAAATTTGGATGACAGAATATTGACTCTATGCCAAGCCATTTTTGACTTTTGGTCCTACAGTTTCGCTGCATGAACACTTTTAGTGGAGAAAAAAAAATAATAAGGTGAAAGCAGAAGAAGAAGAGAGCAACAACAATAAAGCTCCAGCAAGGCGAGCTTAGCTGTTTGGATCCCTAATGACAATGAAAACAATAAGGTTTCAGGCTTCCAGGCCTGAATCTCTAATGATGGAATAGAGTTGAATTATACAGTTATACTGAATTATACATCCATATGGAAAGGAAGTCCACCCCTTTCAGTGGAAACAAATACACGCAGTGTTTGAAATACTCCAATGCATAAACAGTACACATTATTTAAACACAATCCAATTCTGTGCACAATATATTAGATGTCTAGCATACATGGACATCTTCAATACATGCAATCAGCACACTAGTAGGCCTTCCCTGTAGGTACTGTGATAAATCTCTGCAGTCATAAATTCTGTTCCTGAGGGCCCATGTAATGTCTGTAGAAACTTATTCATTGAGCATTTGTGTGGGAATATAAACCACTGAACTGCAATATCAGGTGCACCGGCATCATAATAGCTTTAAGGTGGGTCCAGTTTTAGAGTATTGGGGTAATAAAGTCCAGCTTAAGGACCTCAGTATTTCGCACTTTCATGTTGCATATTCCAGAATATTGTCAAATCAAGTGTAACATGATGATTGTGATGAAATTTATCTTGAGCATCCTCTCTGTTGGCAGGTCCATGCTAATGTGGAGAATGCATGGAATGAGGAGGAAGTGTGGAGGGTGGAGATGTACATTTCCTTTGGGATCATGAGTCTTGGGCTCCTGTCACTTCTGGCCATCACCTCCATTCCCTCTGTCCACAGCACTCTCAACTGGAGGGAGTTCAGCTTCATACAGGTATGAGATAGTTTCGCTCGCCAGACCTTTCTCAAGAAAAGAAAGGCCAGACCTTTCTCAAGAAAAGAAAGGTCTGGCTGGGCCGACTCTCACTGTGAGATTGGAGAAAAAAACGCCCCAGCTGTTTGTACTTCTTTCAACCAATCACAATCGTTCTGGGCGGTGCCACAGCAACGGTGCGCTTGCAAAAATATTGCCAGGGGGAAACAGGTTTTGGTGTAACACGCCCACAAAAATATCACCTACAGGACGCGAACCATGACAGAAAAATGGCTACATCCCCACAAGATCAAACACCACAAAAGTTAGTAAAGGACATGTTGAAAACTGCAATCGGAGGTGGTAGGGCGGGACTTCAGCTGGTGGCTCGTTCCACCCAATGAGAGGCCGATCTCTGCAGCGGACTTCCGCCCACTCAGACTAGGTATGAGATAAACCAGGGCTTTTGAAACTGGATTACTTTGGTACTGCAGAAAACCTAAAACCGTGAGAGTTCTCTGACAAGTTCTGGGGTTAGAAGGACAGTCTTTTTCTATGATTTCAAGTGGATTTCCGCAATGGATACTACAGAAAATGATATCCTCAGATAGGGTAGGTCACTAAGAATATGTTTATCACATCTATATTTTAAGATTTGACTGAGCCGACAATTCATTTGACTAAGGTGGAAACTCACGCGTCTAACATAGCAACCAACTGGAGTGGCTACTGGAGCTGCTGGTCAGACAAGGACTTAATGGTGCATTCAGGTGCACAAAAAATATATATATAAAAAATATATACTGGAATAACCACACATGTTGAAAAGTTCCCTTTTTTCTTCCCATTTTTATTTGTTTAAATACATACATCTGTCATTATTTCTTGTTCTTTGAGTACAGCATTTTTAATAATTTTATGCTGAAAACCAAAATGTGTGGAAAAATCTCAGCACACCCCAAAACAGCAGGTGTGTAGGAGAGAGGCTGCAACCCCAAAATATATAAAAATCAAAAAAGGCTCCCGCACACTGTATCTGAAAAGAATTGTTAGGGAGAAGTGATGCTGATACTTAGTTTCTGGTGGCAACCTCTACAGAATGTCCGATCAGAACACAAAAAAGAAACGGCATCCAGAGAAATGTTTATTGAGTCTTCACACCCACAACACAGAGTAATGAACTGTATGAATGGAGATACAGTGCTTATGTCAGGTACATTAATCCTTGTCTGACATAGATATGATATGTGTGGTTCTGTAATAAAGAAAAGAAAGGAAAGACATTTGTCTAATGTAAATAATCTAAATAACCTTGTATAAACTGGTCTTCAGCATGGGCTATTAGCTTAGCAGTTCTACATGTGACCTTAAACAAAGCTAAACATGTTTAAACAAAGCTAAACATAAAGCTAACACATAGCCCGCACACATACAGCATGAATGAGGCTACACATAGCATTAGCTAGCCCATATGAGGCTAAACTGAGCCAAATCAATATTAGCATGCTAATCGCAATTAGCATCAATTAGCATAAATTAGCAAGTGAGCTAATAATAAAGATTAACTTGGTGCATTCAACTGACAGGATTACAGACTTAAAACTGACATATTAATCATTTCTATGCACAAAACTCACCTTTAGATGCACGCACACCATCTTTAACAGTCAGCCTGCAGCGGCTTGACTTTGACCTTGCTCTTGCTGTAATGACACCGGAAAAGGAAGGGGTCCTAATGAGAGCTTCAACTATATAGTGCCAAGAGATAGGTGGCCAATTAACTGCCTGACCAAATCACAATGAACAATACAAAGAAATGACCAGAAATAAAACAAATGGGCTTTTGTACAGTCTCATTCTCTTGTTTTTTTATTTTATTTAAAGTTACAATGTGTGTTTTTACTTGGTTGTTTAGCAAATATCAACTATTGCTTTCATAAATATATATTTACTAAAGTGTAATGCAATTCACATACAAATGGAAGCTTTCTCATAGGCTTAGAATGATTTCTCTATATATACGCAGGCAGGGCGCGGTCTGCTGGAGGCTGCCCTCTTGCGTCGCCATATTTGAATACAGTGGCCGAAAGGGATATACGCACTTCGCCTTTCGCGTTTACCTAGAACTTGTCGTCACTGGAGACGGTTAAGGTGAAGGTCAATCCAGCGTGCTTCTGCGTGAACCTGCTTTGTACTTTTATGATTCTGTCGCACTTTAAATGGAGGACCACACATATGTTTTGCCCCGTAAGAGGGAAACCACGCCACCAAATAAAAGAAAAAGATCAGATAAGCGAGGACGGGACAAAACGCGAGCGAATATTGGCGTTGCTTATTCCAGGTGGAAAGAACTCCTGAAGGAGAAGGATTTCACAAGGGATGCGGAGGTTGCCTGCTTTCTGAGAGAGGTAATTCAATCTGATATTTTAAAATCATTTTGGCTTCATGTTTGCAACTGCTTTTCCCTCTCGTCTAAGTTCCAGTGACGGCTACATTTACGTGCTAACGTTATCCTAGCCTTGGCTAACGTTATCCCAGAGCTACAGATAAATGGTTAGCCTAGCCTACAGCCTAATCTGTTGATTCCTCTCACGCTGCTGCGAAGGCTGCCACCCTCTCCTCCTTCTCTTCCCTCTAGGTAGCCGAGACACACCTCTTCGCCTGGCCGTTCCTGCAACGCCTCTAACGTTACCCCCTCACCCCCTTCCTCTCCCTGGTCTTCCTCCTCTCCCTCTCCCTCTTCCTCATCTCCCTATGTCTTGTGGAAGAACACTCTGGAAACGCATATATTATAATCGTACCAACCTATATTTGCCGCACTTTGCCGTGACTATCACATAAAACGTGTTATTTTAGCATTACTGTGCTAATGTTTGCTCGTGTTACCAAAACAATTAGACATAAAACACTCCTAACATATATCTCACAGATAATTTATGTCTCACTGGTAAGCTATAACATATCGTGACATGGTTTAGATTCCTAAATAAATATTCACCTCGTCGCTAGATACTCCTGAAAAACTCGAAAAACTCTGCTGTCTGCTCAAGGCTTTTTGTCCTACGTGGCCACCGTCACTTACCTGACGGGAGGGGTGAGTGAGTGAGCACGAGTGAGCGCTGCAATCTAGAATTTGACCGCTGATGTCACTGTTACTCACCATTTTTACACACTGAGGCTTTAAGCAACGTTTTGGTCGGTGTGACCAATCAGAGGACTGGAGGGCTCAACATTTCTGATGAGCATCACCTGTCAGAGAACAACAGCAATCATTAATAAACAGCCACATCACAGTGTCTTGACTTACATTATATGAAAGCATTTTTAAAAAACAGTGTCAAATGACAAAAAATAGAAATATACAAATAAGGGCATTAGTGCCAATTTTCAAAGTTTTTATAAAAACATTAATAGTTTAAAGTACAAAAATATTTTAGATTTTCTAAAGACTGTTGGCAATAGAACAAATAGCAAATATCCACATACTTGTAAGTGAAAAAAATATATGTATCAAGGCTGAAGAAAGGAGAGAATTTTTTCAGCATTTCCAACAGCCCCAGAATGCACCAGGCGGGAAAACAGCAAAAATGTTCCAAATGGCTGACTCTCCCTGCAGTAGACCAATACCAGTTGTACAGACACTACCTGCATACCTAAGAGATTCTACAGATTTCCTGAATAAAATCTCTTCTGTAACTGATTTACCTGAGAATGTTTACCTGTTAACACTAGATGTTTCCAGTCTCTATACCAACATACCACACAGTGAAGGTCTGCATGCATTGAGCGCCTATTTGGAGAACCGAGATAATGCAGAAAATCCTCCTCATCAGTTCATCATTGACCTAACTAGTTTAGTTATGAAGTACAATTATTTCAGTTTTGATAACGATTTCTTTCAACAGACCTCTGGGACAAGTATGGGCACTAGGGATGTAATGATACCAGAAACTCCCGATACGATATGATCACGATAAAGAGTCCACGATACCATATATATCACGATATTTATACAAGGGGAAAAAAAGAGACAATTTATTGTTAAAAATAGCTATTTTATTCAAAAATATTGCATGTACACTGTACAGCATGTTATTTTTAATTTGGAAGTGTATCATAAAGTATCATAAACAAATCAACACAGTTGAACGTGTGCTTTCATCAAATAGAAATAATGTAAACTCAAAAACACACAAAAGACCCTTCATGATGGATACGAACAAGGACATGTGTACCCGGCCCGGAGGGTTACCAGGGCCCCGCCCTGGAACCAGGCCTGGGGTTGGGGCCCATGGGCGAGCGCCTGGTGGTCGGGCCCTCGCCCATGGGGTCCGGCCGGGCCCAGCCTGAACCGGCTACATGGGCTCGTCCCCCTGTAGGCCCACCACCCGCAGAGGGATCCAGAAGGGTTCGGTGCAATGTGGATTGGGCAGCAGACCAAGGTGGGGGCCTTGGCGGTCCGATCCTCGGTTACAGAAGTTGGCTCTTGGGACATGGAATGTCACCTCTCTGGCGGGGAAGGAGCTGGAGCTTGTGGAAGAGGTTGAGCGCTACCGGCTAGATATAGTCGGCCTCACCTCGACACATAGTTCCGGGTCTGGAACCCTAGTCCTTGAGAGGGGTTGGACTCTCTCCTTCACTGGAGTTGCTCTGGGTGGGAGGCGGAGGGCCGGGGTGGGCTTCCTGATAGCCCCCAGACTCTCTGCCTGTACGTTGGTGTTTACCCCGGTAGACGAAAGGGTTGCTTCCCTGCGCCTTTGGGTCGGGGAACAGGTCCTGACTGTTGTCTGTGCTTATGCACCGAACAACAATTAAGAGTACCCACCCTTTTTGGAGTTCCTGGGACGGGTGCTGGACAGTGCCCCGACCGGGGACTCCATTGTTCTGCTGGGGGACTTCAACACTCACGTGGGCAATGACAGCGGGACCTGGAGGGGCGTGATTGGGAGGAACGGCCTGCCCGATCTGAACCCGAGTGGTGTTCAGTTATTGGACTTCTGTGCGGGTCGCAGTTTGGCCATAACTAACACCATGTTCAAACATAAGGATGTCCATCGGTGCACGTGGCACCAGGACAGCCTAGGTCGCAGGTCAATGATCGACTTTGTAGTCGTATCATTTGACCTGCGGCCATATGTTCTGGACACTCGGGTGAAGAGAGGAGCAGAGCTGTCAACTGATCACCACCTGGTGGTGAGTTGGATCAGATGGTGGGGGAAGACACCGCGCAGACCTGGCAGGCCCAAACGAACAGTGAGGGTCTGCTGGGAACGCCTGGCTGAAGAACCTGTCAAGACGATCTTCAACTCCCACCTCCGGGAGAGCTTCGACCGCGTCCCGAGGGCAGAGGGGGACATTGAGTCCGAATGGGCCTTGTTCTGCTCTGCCATTGTCGAGGCGGCGGTTGTGAGCTGTGGCCGCAAGGCCGCTGGGGCCAGTCGCGGCGGTAATCCCCGAATCCGCTGGTGGACACCGGAGGTGAGGGGAGCCGTCAGGCTGAAGAAGGAGGCCTACGGGGCATGGTTGGTCTGTGGGTCTCCGGAAGCAGCTGACGGGTACCGGCGGGCCAAGCGGAGCGCAGCGGCGGCAGTCGTTGAGGCAAAAACTCGGGCGTGGGAGGAGTTCGGTGAGGCCATGGAGGAAGACCATCGATCGGCTCCAAAGAGGTTCTGGCAAACCGTCCGGTGCCTCAGGGGGGGAAGGCGGCAACTTGCTCATACTGTTTACAGTGGGGGCGGGGAGCTGCTGACGTCAACTGGGGACATTGTCGGGCGGTGGAAGGAATACTTTGAAGAGCTCCTCAATCCCACCAACACGTATTCCAGTGAGGAAACAGAGACAGGGGTCTCGGGGGCGGGTCGTCCAATTTCTGGGGCAGAAGTTGCGGAGGTAGTGAAACAACTCCGAGGTGGCGGAGCCCCGGGGGTGGATGAGATTCGTCCTGGATATCTCAAGGCTCTGGATGTTGTAGGGCTGTCCTGGCTGACACGCCTCTGCAACATTGCGTGGACATTGGGGGCAGTGCCTCTGGAGTGGCAGACCAGGGTGGTGGTCCCCATTTTCAAGAAAGGGGACCAGAGGGTGTGTTCCAACTACAGGGGGATCACACTCCTCAGCCTACCCGGTAAGGTTTACTCCAGGGTGCTGGAGAAGAGGGTCCGTCGATAGTTGAACCGCGGATTGAGGAGGAGCAATGTGGTTTTCGTCCCGGACGCAGAACCGTGGACCAGCTCTTTACCCTCGCCAGGGTGCTGGACGGGGCATGGGAGTTTGCCCAACCAGTCCACATGTGTTTTGTGGATTTGGAGAAGGCTTACGACCGTGTCCCCAGGGGCATCCTGTGGGGGGTGCTCCGGGAGTATGGGGTTGGTGGCCCCTTGCTAAGGGCCATCCAGTCCCTGTACCAAAGGAGCATGAGTCTGGTTCGCGTGGCTGGCAGTAAGTCGGACTTGTTCCTGGTGAGGGTTGGACTCCGCCAGGGCTGCCCTTTGTCACTGGTTCTGTTCATAACTTTTATGGACAGAATTTCTAGGCGCAGCTGAGTGGTGGAGGGTGTCAGGTTCGGTGACGGGAGGATCTCGTCCCTGCTTTTTGCGGATGACGTGGTCCTCCTAGCTCCATCGAACAGTGACCTCCAGCTCTCGCTGGGGCGGTTCACAGCCGAGTGTGAAGCGGCTGGGATGAGAATCAGCACCTCCAAGTCTGAGGCCATGGTCCTCAGCCGGAAAAGGGTGGATTGCCCACTCCAGGTCGGGGGGAGGTCCTTCCTCAGGTGGAGGAGTTTAAGTATCTCGGGATTGTGTTCACGAGTGAGGGTAGGATGGAGCGGGAGATTGACAGGTGGATTGGGGTGGCATCAGCAGTGATGCAGGCGCTTAACCGGTCCGTTGTGGTGAAGAGGGAGCTTAGCCAGAAAGCGAAGCTCTCGATTTACCGGTCGATCTACGTTCCAATCCTCACCTATGGTCACGAGCTCTGGGTAGTGACCGAAAGAATGAGATCGCGAGTGCAAGCGGCCGAAATGAGTTTCCTTCGCAGGGTGGCTGGGCTCAGCCTTAGGGATAGGGTGAGGAGCTCAGACATCCGGGAGGGACTCGGAGTAGAGCCGCTGCTCCTCCACATCGAGAGGAGCCAGTTGAGGTGGTTCGGGCATCTGGTAAGGATGCCTTCCGGACGCCTCCCTTGGGACGTGTTTCGGGCATGTGCAACCGGGAGGAGACCTCGGGGCCGCCCCAGAACACGCTGGAGGGATTACATCAGCCGGCTGGCCTGGGAATGCCTCGGGGTTCCCGCGGAAGAGCTGACGGAAGTGGCTGGGGAGAGGACTGTCTGGGCTTCTTTGCTGAGGCTGCTGCCCCCGCGACCCGGACCCGGATAAACGGAGGACGACGACAAAAACACACAATCCCTCACTCACAGATACAGAGAGAGAGAGAGAGGTGGGTAGAGATGTATGTAAAAGAAAATCAAAATAAATAAAGCCCAGCCATTTCCCTGGAAGTCATAGAAAAACTCAAAAACACACATTCACTCAGTTTGTTCACGCCAGGTTGACAATCTTGACATCAAGGAGACCCTAACACTCAGAACAGGAGATAACACACATTCACTCAGTTTGTTCACGCCAGGTTGACAATCTTGACACCAAGGAGACCCTAACACTCAGAACAGGAGATGAGAGGAAAGCTCTGGCAACTGCTTGGCCTTGTCGAAAAGCTACGGTTTTGCTGATTCACTTGATATGCGTGGCTTCTCGCTATGACGAATGGTCGCGGAGAAAATCCACAGAGAAGAACAATCAATCTCCTTACTTTGTTCGCCATTCTAGCATTTTTGTTCACTAGTCTTGTTTCCTCTGGTCACGCACGGGCAGAGTCAGAGGCTGAGATGCTGAGCTGTAGGAGTCTGCTCTCACCTGCGTGCACAGTTGCATGCAAAGGATTATGGGGAATGTAGTCACAGTCATATTACCGGCTCTGTAGGAGAACGCAGCTATATAATTACCGTGGCATTCCCACGACGGTATCGAGAATTTATTTTATCGCGAAATTTGATATATCGTTACATGCCTAATGGGCAATGCCCCAAATTATGCCAATCTGTACATGTTTTTTTTTTGAGAAAAACTTTATTTTCAACCCTGACACCAACCGGCATCTTCCCAAACTGTTAAAATATTACAGATACATTGACGACATTTTCTGCATTTTCCTTTCTTTTTTTTTTTTTTTGTAAATACCTGTCTGCATTAGTCTTCGTAGCTTAGCGCCACAAAAGGGTGTAAGCTTTTTATGAAGATTGATGCGCTGTTAGTCTTGCAGTCAAGTATTTTATACCCATACTGTGCGTGATTGTGACCGTCACCCACCCTCCTTGGAGACTAGCCTATCAGCCCCGGAAAAACTTCCTAATATGAGCCAGAGAGGGCCATGATACACCATAGTGTGTCAAGGGGAGAGTAAGGGGCAAGCAGGGGGGAATTAGGGACAGGTACTTAAGTCCTGAGTTATATAGCGACAGTGCATGCGGAGAAGAAGGAGAAATAAAAAAACAAACAAAAAAAAACACACAGGAGAAACAGGCAGTGTAGCTGATGTATTGTGGCCTTGAGGTTGTTGTGCTCCATACAGATTACCGAAAATAAACAAATAAATGTATAATAAAGAAAAGAAAAAAAAAAGAGAAGTCTATATTGAACACCAGAAATGTGAGAGTCCTGGTGGTGGAGGAAAGCCCGATTGTGGAGAAGAGTTACCAGAGCAGTGTGGTAGGTTTGAGAAGCAGCTAAGCCCCTTTTGAGTGATCCCATCGGTTCTTTGCAATGCGTCACGGAGCTGAAGTATCGAACATGCACGCATGTATTTGAACAATCCCAGTGTGTTTATGAGAACCATCACCAGGGTCCAGGGCCAATGTCCCAGTCCAGCGGGGGAAGGCAGGCGGTAAGGCACCCCAAGGCTGCAGGAGCGACCAGACTCCACGCCCAGGGAGCCACAGAGGCCGCGGGACACCACGCAAGCCCAAGGACCCGGGGTGGCAACGGCCAGCACCCCCAGAGAGCCAGAGACACACCCCAGATGGGCGGGGGAGGGAAGGCCCGCCCACCCACCGCCCAACGCAGACCCCTAGCGAACCTAGCGACACCACCATGATGTAAAGGCCGCAGGAGCGCCCAGACCCCACGTAATAAATAGAAGAGGAAGGACCAGTTGACCTTGTCGAAGGCTTTTTCTGCATCAAGTGACAAAATCATTTCTTTTGTGTTGCCGCGTTGTACTTTACTCATCATATTAAGAACTCTTCTGACGTTATTACTTGAGTGTCTGTCATTAACGAATCCCGTTTGATCATTATGAATTATTGATGCGATTATTTTCTCCAGTCTAGAAGCGAGTGCCTTTGAGATAATTTTGATATCACTATTGATTAGTGATAGAGGACGGTAGCTAGAAGGAAGTGTGGGGTCTTTGTCTGGCTTTAGTAATAATTTGATTGCTGCTGTATTCATGTGAGGTCTTATACCTCTGTTCTTTTTGATCTCTGTCACTGTCCTGAAGAAAAGCGGTGCTAATATTGTCCAGAAATGTTTTATAAATTCGGCAGGGAAGCCGTCTGGTCCTGGAGCCTTACCTGTTGGCATTTTGTCTAATGCGCTCTCTGGGTCATTAATAGTCAAGGGAGCGTCTAAGATGTTTCTGTGTTCAGTGGACAATTGAGGTAAATTTAGGTTATTGAGAAAATCCTGAATCTCTTCTGGGTTTGGATTGATTACTGTTGAATATAAGTTATGGTAGAAAGTATAGAAAATCTGATTAATCTCCTGAGGAGATTGTGTGTAATTGCCAGACGGCCCCTGGATTGTTGGTATCAGAGATTTTTCTTTATTGCGTTGGAGCTGTCCAGTTGCGATTTTGTACACTGTAATTGGCTCCATACTTGATCACTTGGATTGTTTGCATATTCCTGTGTTAGTTGTTTAATTTTTTTCCTCAGTTGTTTTTTCTGCTTGCAATTCCTGTTTCTTCTTGTAGGAGGAGTATGATATAATTTTTCCTTTGATTACTGCCTTCCCAGCTTCCCATATTAAAGATGGAGATAAATTTGGAGAGTCATTATCTTCAAGAAAGTTTGCCCACTCCCGTCTCACCATTTTGTCAAAGTCTGGGTCTTTAAGTAAAGAGATATTAAAGCGCCATGTTGGGGACCGTTTATGGATGGTTTCTATTTGCAGACTGAGTGATATTGGTGCATGGTCGCTGATAATGATCGGGTGTATTTCTGTGGTAATTTTTTGTGAGATGGAGTTATTTAAGAGAAAAAAGTCAATTCTTGAAAATGAGCGATGCACAGGAGAGAAGAAAGTATATTCCCTCTTCGATGGGTATTTGAGTCTCCAGCCATCGCCAAGCCCAAAATCATCCATATATAATCATCAATCAATCAATCAATCAATTTTATTTATACAGCCCAATATCACAAATCACAATTTGCCTCACAGGGCTTTACAGCATACGACATCCCTCTGTCCTTATGACCCTCGCAGCGGATAAGGAAAAACTCCCCAAAAAAACCCCTTTAACGGGGAAAAAAAACGGTAGAAACCTCAGGAAGAGCAACTGAGGAGGGATCCCTCTTCCAGGACGGACAGACGTGCAATAGATGTCGTACAGAACAGATCAGCATAATAAATTAACAGTAATCCGTATGACACAATGAGACGGAGAGAGAGATGCAGGTAATGACAGTAGCTTACAACAACATTATTGAAAGTAATAATATTATAGTTATAGTTCTGGCTACTGTGGTACAATATGTTGAAAGTATGTATTAATATCTGGCAGTATACGTGTGTGACAATAGTCATATGTGTATAATAACAGTAGAAGTATGACTAATGACTAATGATGGCAGCAGCAGCAGCAGGAGGCATCTGGCAGGACCACGGCAGCAGCACAACCACACATGTCACGCTGTCCAGGCACCGCTGCGATATGAGTTAATCTGAGAGACAGTGGAGCACAAAGGCTCCGGAGAAGAAGCCAAGTTAGTGACATCCAGAATGGCCGAGTTAGCAAGATGCAGTAATAGAATACCAGAGAGAGAGAGAGAGAGAGAGAGAGAGAGAGAAGAAGAAGAAAAGGTGCCCGGTGTATTAAAGGGGGGTCCTCCAGCAGACTAGGCCTAAGTCAGCCTAACTAGGGGCTGGTACAGGGCAAGCCTGAGCCAGCCCTAACTATAAGCTTTATCAAAGAGGAAAGTCTTAAGTCTAGTCTTAAATGTGGAGACGGTGTCTGCCTCCCGGACCGTAACAGGAAGATGATTCCACAGGAGAGGAGCCTGATAGCTAAAGGCTCTGGCTCCTGATCTACTTTTGGAGACTTTAGGGACCACGAGTAACCCTGCGTTCTCAGAGCGCAGTGTTCTGGTGGGATAATAACTATCTATTAACTATCTAACTATCTGTCTACTATCTAACTAACTATCCTCTATTACCTTAGCCGATTGTGATTGCTTTGTGTGTACTGAGTTACTAGATTGGTCTAATGATGAATTTAGGACTGTGTTAAAGTCTCCTCCAATTATAGTTGTCGAGCTGTCTGATAGGTTAGATAGTAGAGAGAAGACTGTGTGAAAGAAGGCTGGATCATCATTATTAGGGGCATACAGATTAACAATTGTATAGAATTTGTTAAAGATTGTTGCCTGAATAATGATGTAGCAGCCTTCTGGGTCTGTTACTGTGCTGTTTAAAGTAAATGGTAGTCTCTTGTGGACCATGATAGAGACACCTCTTTGTCTGCTGTTATAGCAGGATGAAAAAATTTGATTAAAATTAGGATCTTTAAGAGATTTTTCTTCTGACTTTAGTAAGTGGGTTTCTTGTAGGAGAAAATATGTTTTCAATTTTGTGACAAAGTCCATCACTATAATTTTTTTCGCCTGTGAGCGAATGCCGTGTACATTCCAGGATATCAAGTTTAACTGTGACATTAACAAAGTGGGGGTTCTATCATACTGTGTGTGGATATGGAGAATAATCTGTGTGTGTTTCTATGTGAGTTTCTATCTGCATGGATTTTGCATGAGTAGATGTAATTGTTAAGTGTATGTATTACAGTCGACCGATGTGTCATGGTGAAGCACCGCAGAGTTATGGAGCAGAGCATTAGAATATATACAAGCATGTTAAACAACCAGAAGTACCTGAGCCTTGAAGTATTCACAAACCTGAAAAACAAAGGGGTTACATGGAGTGAATGTGCGTGTGAGGTGATGGAGGGGGATTGAGTGAGAGGGAAAGGGGGAGGGAGAGGGGGAGGGAGGGAGGGAGACATGGAGGAGGGAAAAAAGAGAGAGGAGAATTCTGGGTGGAGTATGTGAAGTGTACGTTCACACCTTGTGAGGTTTTTTTTTTCTTCCTTTTTCCTTTTCACTGCTTCAGTGTTGTGTTCATTATATATACATATATATCCATATATCCACATGTACATACATATACAGTACAGGCCAAAAGTTTGGACACACCTTCTCATTCAATGCGTTTTCTTTATTTTCATGACTATTTACATTGTAGA